>NW_026555984.1:0-44742 GCF_029017545.1 Prosopis cineraria | reverse complement strand
TTCTAAATTTATTTTTCTTACAATATTTTCTATTAACTTTAAAAAACAGTACAAATGTATAATGTCGTCTTTACTATTAATAAAAATTTAATTTTAACTATTAGTTGAAAAAAAATTTACAGCCAAAAACTTTAAAAAATTACAGAATGGATCAAGAAAACTTATTAGTCCTTTTTCATAATTTTTTGGGTCCATGTCATAATGACCAAGAAAATTTTTCAAGTGCTTTTATGTAATTTTTTGATCAACTAACGATTAAAGTTAATAGTTATTAATAATAAGAGTAATATTGTATCATTTGCAAGAGTTAAAAAAAAGAGATTACATAAAAATAAGTTTAGTAGCTTAAGGGAAAATTTGTCATTTAACTCTAGAAAAATATCAGTTTGTGTATTTTTCTTTAAAATAATATAATTAGACATTTTTATGGTTTATGATTTAGAAAACTATTTTCTGAACTCATCACACTTACTTTTTTTTTTTTGCCAGAACATCACACTTACTATGACAATCTAAGAGATTGTGTTCTTCACTGTCTGAATAGATTTATTAAAGTTTGACTCGTTATTATTACATATAATTTGAAATCTCTGATATAATATTAATTTGGGGATTAATTAAAAACGCAGGTTGATGAAGTGAAGAATGACTGGATGACTTGGAGTCCATCGTGGAACCCATTATTGACAACATCTCAAAGAAAAATCCCACACAAAGTGATTCAATTAATTAATTTTTTTAATTATTATTCATCATTGTTTGGTGGGTGAGAGAAAAAAAATGCATATATTGTACATTTGTGCATAAGATTTAGGAGATAATCAGTTGTAATCAAGGTTCTTAAAGTACGCAAAATTCAATAATTAACAACGAAATGTTATTTGCCACGGATCAGTATCTTTTGGGAAAAGTTGTTGCTTGGTCTATTTATCTTCTTAATGTTGAACATTTCGTATCATTTTGTGATTTATGTATTTTTTGAATCTGTGGAATCTATGCAATCAAAGTTTACATCATGTTTGAGTTTGATATTAATTTTTATATAAAAAATTATTTATTCGTCCAAAATTATTTATTTAAAAGATAGGGGTTACAGGTATTTTGTCCAAGGTAATCTCATTTCTCAGCATAAAATGCAAGATAGGTAGTGTTGAGTACTCAAATATTATATAACAATGATAATAACAATAAATTATTAATACTGTTATTTGATTTAAAAAAAATAGAAAGTATTAGTACCAAACTACAAAATTACTTTTTTCAGGGAGAATTTTATCAAAGGACTACCAATGTAACTTATTTACAAATCACAAATAATTTAAAATATTATTGTAGGATTTTGGATTTCTGGTTTGAATTGAAATTAAATTATAAAGTAAAAAAATCAAAATATATTTCTTGAATTAGATTAAACAAGACACATATTGGATATAACATGTAACAATAAGAAAATAGCAATAATACTATGAGTTTCACAAGTCAATTACAGTATTTGAAAATAACTTGACAAGTAATGATTTATTAAAGGTTAGATGTTCAACAAATAACATGATAGATTTAACAAGTAATGACAAACAATTCTACACGTCTAACAAATCAAATATTACTTAAAAAGTAACTTAAGTAATGTATTTTTTACGAGTTAGACGTGGAACATGTAAAATTATAAGGTATCATATTTAAAATATAAAATATTTAGTTTTTTCAAAGTGTAATTAATTTGATTTTTTTCTAAAAATTCCCTTAATTATGGATATCTTAAATAAAATTTTTTAATTGAGGTAATTTATTAAATAAGGATAAATATAAAAAAATATAATTTTAAATATCACTAATTAATTTATTAGGGTATAGATTACAGTTAAAAATGTCATATAATACTTACTATATAGAGTATATATCATATTATTAATTATCTACGTTAACAATATTTTTACTAGGTTGAATCTAGTTAAAAAAAAAAAAAAAAGCCTCAGAACATGATCTTAAATAACATTGTTTTGAATAGAAGATTCATGTATGCAATAAAAAATTAATACTTTTTTCTGTTACCAAAAAAAATATTGAGAGGAGTATTTTTATATCCATAAATTCACTTTTTTTTTTTAAGTTTCATTTCTTTTTGGAAACTATCACAATAGAAAGCTCAATCCAACTTAATTAACTTGTTTAATGGAATAACTAGATGCAATGATTCTACTACATTGAGTAATATTCGAAGCAATCTCTCAAAAATCAGATTACGAAATCGGATTTCAATTTATTTTCTTTATTTTTTGGCGCATACTTACTTTAAATAGAAAGAATTGGGGTAAAACTTTTCACACTCCGTGTCGCAAATGATAATAATAAGCGATCACTTTTTTTTTTTTTGGCGTGATAACATCTTCCTGAATTTTTTTATTAGGAGAAAAAATATCCAACAGATATTTTCTTTTACTGACCCATAAAACACGCAAGAAAAATTAAAAGCACATTAGAACATAATATAGAAAGTATGATTTGATTGGAACATATTTGATATCATGGATTTTTTTTTTTTACTTTTATGTTGGGGGTAATATTACATATCTAATTAGATGGTGATCAGATTTTTTTTTTTCCTTAAGCTGATGGATATCATATTTAATATACAAATATTAAAAATTAAATTGCAAATATTTGAAGATATCTTGTAAATCAACATATCCTGTTATTTAGTATATAAATATTAAAAATATTTTGGTGGTTACCTACTGAATTTAAATTATTGTTAATTAAATTTTGCAAAATTGAATATCTTTGAAAAGGAGAAGGCAGATTAGGTTAGAAGGATTATAATCCTTCTCTAGGATTTTTACTCCAACAATTCCACGGAAAAAAACTATAAAATTGACATTATAAAATTATTACGAAATTGTTCAATCTTATAGGGACGACCATTTCTTTTTGTTACTTAATTATTGATTGATTGTAGTTTTGGTGGATTTAATTAATTATATTTGATGACAAGGGGTTAGATTTATGAGATGAAATTGGAAGAAATATTCTATAAGTAGAATATGGAATATCATTTATCACACTGTATAAAAACGAAATGATCAACAAGTATGGGAAATAAACACTACAAATAAAAATTAAAAGAAGAAAAACAGTGAATAATCTAAACACTGATCAATCCCGAAGTAGTGGGTGACGTTGGAGCTCCACAATGCGGCGCTTTACATGAACAAAGCAGCTGCGGCGATGCCAAAGGCAACAGATCCGGCGACGGCAAAGCCATTCGAAGCAGCACCGTTCTCGGAAGGCGCCGGAGCCTCAGAAGGAGGCTCCGCGATCGAAGTAGGAGTATCGGCGGCAGGCGATGGAGAAGGAGACGGAGAAGATGCTGGAGGCGAAGGAGGAGAGCTCGCACTCGTCGGAGAGGGAGAAACAGCCGGTGAAGTCGCGGTGGAAGAAGGAGTAGAGGCCGGCGACGGAGAATTCTTCGGTGAGGGAGTCGTCGCTGCCTTGGGAGACTGAGCCGGGGATTGCGCGACGGCAGAGAAGACGAACAGCGCCATGAGCACCATCAGAATCACAGTGATCGCGTGAGCCATTTCTCAGAGGTAGAGAAAGAAGACGACAAAACAAAGAATAACAGAGAGGAGAAGAAGAAAGAAGAAGCACTAACTGACACAGAGATAGTGAGAATGAAGAAAGACAGAACAGAGGGGGAGTATTTATAGTCGGGAAGTAGAAACGAAGATGCGTGTGCGGGGATGAGAATGACCGTTGGATCGCGTGATTTTATGATCGGCACGTCGTGGGGGAAAGGTCACGCGGTCCATATTTCAAAGTAAGCGCGTGGGGAAATGATGATAGTGAGACGCTAGTTGGGTGGATCGTGAGCGTCCACGTGAAGTAGGGTGAGGAGAGCCGTTGGATGAAATATGAGAGGGAGGCAACGGTCAAGAAATTGGGAAGAGTGAAAGAAATGGGGGATCCAAGAAGGTGGGATTGTCTCTCCATTTTTTTTTTAAAAAATTCTCCTTTATTTAATTTAAAAATATTTTTTGACATAATTATTTACTAATGAAATTTATTAAATAGTACTCCTTTATTTAAAAATATAAAGTATTTTTAACTGAATCTCACCCTAATAAAATAGTTACTTATTTTCCTACTAACCTTATCTTTTCATATTTATCACTATTAAATACCCTACAATAAATAGAAAGTTATTATTAATAGGATACTTTTAAAAAAAAGTAATAATTACACCTTAAATGATTAAAAATATTTTAAATTTTTGAATGGAGAGAGTATAGTTTACAATTTTAATTTTTTATAAACTTTTTAAAGTATCTTTTATTAATAAGAGACAAAGGAAAAAATTATTTAATGAATGAAATAATGAGAGATAATGTATCGAAATAATCATTATTAATGAAATGTATTTTTTTAAAAAATATTTTATATTTTAAGATATTAAATCATTTTTAAAAATATTTTATAAAATGAGAGGGAGGAGTATAAATAAAAACTAAATCAAGGTTTTTGATAAAAAATCTCTACACTCAAATGGTAGGTCATTCAAGATCATAACAATGAAATTATCCTCTCACACCTTGATGAGTAAGTAAGGGGGCACGAATATTATCTTCTCACTCTTTTGCGTTTGGAAGAATTAGAAGGAAACGCGTCTTGCTTTAGAGGAACAATAACGTTAATCACGGGGCGGCAACTCCTTTGCATTTTTGGTCTCGTACCGTAGCCCAAGAAACATCAAGGAAGAACTTAAGAAGGTCAAATATTCAAAGCTTCAAACGGATCCGATAAAGAGCATAGTTAATTATAGCATAAATGAGTTAATTATTCTTAAACTTTAAGCTTAGTAACATTATAAAATTTGAACCTATTTATTCTACAAATTATTTTCTTATTAAAAATGATATAATTTGACCCTATTATTAACTAAAATTAATTTTAATCATTAATTGATAAAAGAAAGGATCTAAAAAATTACATAAAATAATTTTAAAAATTACATAAAAAGACCAAATTTGGTCCTTTTCTATAGTTTCTTTATCATTGTCTATAATTTTTGGATTCTTTTTTAAATTTTTTGATTATTTTCTATAATTTTTGAAGTCATTTTCTAATTAACTAACTAATTGAAAAAATTAACTTTTATTAACAACAAGGGCCAGATTATACTGTTTTCAAAAATTAAAAAAATAATTTATACAATAAACAAGTTTAATATTTATTATGCTATTGAATTTAAAGTTCATAAAATAATTTGCTCATCTATCTTTAATTCTATGCATTTGAAGAGAACATGGTGCGATGAATGTATTAAAAACAAGGTTAAATAATAATTTGACCTCTAAATTATAAGTCTAGGAATCTTTGAGATTCCAAACTTGTTTTTGTGTAATGTTTTCCTTTAAATTTTAAAAACAGTACAATATAACTCTTATTGTTAATTAAAGTTAATATTGACTATAAATTGATCAAAAAATAACCTTAAAATTATAAAAAGGAATGATGAATTTTTCTTGATCTTTTTTGGTACTTTTTTGGGTCCTTATTTGTAACTTTTTGATAATTTTCTTAGTGTTTTTTGTCATTTTTTGGTCAATTAACGAATAAAATTAACTTTTATTAATGATAGAAAATACATTGCACTATTTTTAAAAGTTGAGAAATATCATTGTACAAAAAAGAAATTTAGGGTTCTTGATATTCTTCAACTTATAATTTAAGAGCTAAATTTCCCATTAACCCATAAAAAAAGTGTGACGAAATGTAGATATTGCATTTGCATGATATTCTCATCTCATAATAAGATGTGGGAGTTATTGTGTTACCTTTTCTTATCCTTTGGATTAGTGCATTGGGAGAATTTCAAATAAAAATCAGGGATGTGATATAATTATTAATGGATTTTAAAAAAATCTAAAATTTTAGTTCAATTCAAAAAAATAAAAGTAAAAATACTTTCAATTGTAAAAAAATCAAAATATCCTTCAACTTTTATACAGAATCATTAGTTATTAATTTTCTTAATTCACTTGTTAATTTAATAATATGAGTTGCAAATTGTATGAGTTGACATATTAGTAATTATATAAGATTTGACATCAGTTGTTCAATTATAAGTAGCAACACCAGTTATTAAATTGTTAACTTTACTTGTTAATTTACTAAAATTAATTATAAATTAATGACAGTCTTGTAATTTACTAATATCAGTTGTAAATTATTGATAGGTCTTATAATTTACAATTGATGTTAGTAAATTGATAAGTAAAGTTAGCAAATTAATAACTAATATTATTGCTTATTTAACAAATAAATGTAATTTACAAGTGAAATAAAAAAATTAACAACTAGTGATTTTGCATAATAAATGAACTGTATTTTAATTTTTTTGAAGTTGAATTTATTTTTACTTTTATCCCCTAAATTGAATTAAAATTTTAAATTTTTCCTAATGTATTCTCTTCAAATACATCCTTTGCATTTATCTTGATTTTGCAAGGATTCGTGGCAAAAAGAGGCACCATAGCTAGGTGCACGTACATTTTTACCAAGGTACATAAAATCGGACTAATCATGGCACTAGGTCACGAGTTAGTGGTTTAATTAAGGTTAAATCAAGGGTTGAACCGATGGCAAACCGATCATGATTAAAATAATACAATTTAAATAAAAAGATATTAATTATAAAAATATTCAACCAAATCCAACCACTCAAAAGTCTAACAATAATAAAATACAACACTTTAAATATCTATCCTTACAATTGCAACCCTTCAATCTCAAAAGTTTAGAGAAGAGATGGAGACAGCAGAGACGGAGATAGAGCTAGAGAAAATATGGAGAGTCAGAGACTAAGCTAGAGAAAATATGGAGAGTCAGAGACTAAGCTGGAGAAGAGATGGAGATAACAGAGACGGAGATAGTGTTGGAGAAAAGACGGAGAGTCAAAGACTAAGCTGGAAAAGAGACGGAAATAGAACTGGAGCCTAGAGAAGAGACGGAGACTAAGTTGGAGAAGAGATGCCGATTAGGCTAGGGCAAGAGAGGAGAGACGCAGACGGAAAGCTAAATTGAATGCTGTCTAGAAATCTAGATTGGACTTAGCGTGCTCTGCCTCTAATTTTTTATTTTTTGACTTCTGTTTTACTTTTTTTTGTTATCTTATTTCTGAACTTAAAGCTCTGAAAAATCAAAAATGAAAAAAAATTTCCTAAAATGACATCATTTTAGGGGTTTTGTCTGAAAAAATAATAACCCGGTTAACCCAGTCAACCCACTGGGTTATACCGGGTTACACCGGTTCATTCCCTCATCGATTTAGGAGTAAACCCAGACCGAACAAGCGTCCGGGTTGACTCGGTCGATCCGATCCGATTTCAATACCATGATTTTTACATATATATTAATTAAGGGAGTAGTAAAATGTCTACTTTTTTAAGTTTGTGTCAGCTATCAATTTGACACGTTATTTTTTTTTTAATCATCACATGAGTCTTGAAAGTTTTAAAATATAAAGTAATTATTAAAATAATTTAATATGTAAAGTATATTAATGATTTGATATGTATATATAATTAGATGAAAATAAATTAACCGTCAAACCATCTTAATTTTTATCAATATAATCTCTTATATTATGTTTTATCCTTTTTTTTAATTTAGATTTTGTAGTTTTCGTAACTAAATAATTATATTTTTTTTATTAATCTACATTGTTGTCATTAATAATTTGTTATTCATATTAACAATTTTTAATAATGTTACTTTCTTTTTAAATAATAAGAACCCAATCAATAACCGATATAAATTTAAGAGATTATATTAATAAAAAATAAATTTGAGGGATAAAACCAATGGCTGAAACAAATTTGAAATATGAAAAATTAAATATTTAATTGAAAAGGAAAAAAATATAATTAGAAAAAATGTTGAAATAAAAGAGAATGTTTCAATTCCACAAAAAAAAAAAAACATAATGTTTCGGATACTCTATCAGATAGAGTGAGGCAACGAGGGTGAATGTTTCAGAATAAAACAATATAAATGCAATGCCAATGCATTTATGATTTTTTTTTAACACTTAATATATATGGTATTTCATTATCTTGCTAAGTTAGTCCCATGTGCATTGCATGGGATTTCATATTCTTTGTTACATGCATATAGGTTATAAATTTTAGGCATAAGCCACATACCTTTTCTTTTTGGATAAGAAGTTCAAGTATATATTATAGGATAAATAAGTAAATTATCTTCTAAATTTTATATCTAATAGCACAATGGACTATAAATTTATTCATTTGTAAATTATTCCTTCAATATTTGAAAGTGGTGTAATTTAGCTTATGCCATTTAAAAAAATTAACTATGACTCTTAGTTAACTATAAAATAATAAAAAATGACCTCCAAAATTATATAAAAAATACAATAAAAGACTCAAAAGTTACAAATAAGATTTTTTTAGTCATTTTTATAATTTTTTTGGTCCTTTTCTTTCATTCTTTGATTAATTAACTATTAAAATTAACGGTAGGAGTTGAATTGCACCATTTTCAAAAATTAGGAGAATAATTTATACAATAAATAAGTTTAGAGTCTATAATGTTATTAAATTTAAAATTCAAGAAATAATTTACTTATTTATCTTGCATTACATAGAAAGTATATACTAACACAGGTAATAATAAACACTATCCAAAGTGGGTTAAAACCACGTCAACAAAACCATACCAAGTATATATTTTCTATGATTTGGTGTCACAAAACGATACTCCTAGCATTTAAAAATTCTATGATTTTGTGACACCCAAAATTTTGTGGTATCAATAAAACCATGCCAATAGTTTGATGCCACAGTGACACCAAATCCTTTCAGGTAAATAAAAACATACTTATGGGCTCAATTCCTTTTTATGAATGGGTGTGTGTAACTGCTAAATGCTTGGATTAACTAGCAATGAATTGTTTCAACTTAACCAATAATCTCAACCTCATATTTTGAAAATGTAGTGGCATTAAAATTCCGTGGATCAACTAATAATGAATTTCTTGATTTGGATTGGTCCAAGTTTTTGTTAAGTCTTTTGCGTAGAATAGAGTTGACCAAGAATACTAAGTGGGTAAGCAATAAAAAATAATAATAATATGTATAGTAAGAAAGGTGTAAGAATGATGTTTTTTATGATTGTATCTAATTGTTTCCATGGTGCAAGAGACTTTGTTATTTATTTGAATAAAAAAGATATTGGATCTCTCACTTTAAGCACAGCCATGTATGGATTTCACAGTAGTCCCTAGTAAGAGATTTTATTTCAAAAAAATCCTTAAATCAGAAAAGTTTTGTTCAAGTCCTAAGGGATTTTAGTAGAATTAAAATTTTAAATATATTTATATAAATACCCTTCATTATTAAAAAAAAATCCCCCCACACTCCATTACGGTTGCAAGCACCAATGGTGCTAGTGGAAAAGGTTAGGATTTACATACTAAGCTAATCAATCTATTGAACACATTAAACACTCCAAGGCCATTCATTTATAATCAAACTAATAAATAATTAACTAATGTCTATATTATTTCATAAATTGATTTGATTTTTAAAACGATAAGAATTTTAAGGGAAGTTTAAGTTTAAGTTCAAGTTTTATTGTCAAATAAAGATAATCTAGAATGTAGACAAAATATAAAAATAATTAGATGCTATTTTCGTTTCCATGGTACAAACTTTAAAAAAATGAGATGAACTGTTCTTAATTTATGAATAGTGTGATATGCTATCAATCAATATCAATATTAAAAAAATATTAAGAGTCACATTGTTCACAAATTATAGAAAATGCAACTTATTTTAGATTCCATGTAAATATACAAAATGTATCTTATATAATATAAAATTTATAACAATTTTTGTTATTTGTAATCTCTCTCATGGAACCAAGAGAAATTATAGTTATGAACCCAAAAAAAAAAACAGAGAGAAATAATTTATAGTTGATTTTAAAAAATTAAGAAAAAAATTAGAAAGTTGTCAAGGGTTATGAGTGATCATGAAGTACTGACCTCGATTAATTTATTTCCATCCTGATTATATTAAGATGAGTCAATCTTGTCTTAACAAATTTGGGAGAAGACATAATAGGATTGAAATAAAAATGATGTTGGGATAGGACTATGGGAGGTCAAAAACACTTATTGCTTTTATTAACTGTAAAACAAATTCACATGACCCAATTATGTGAAAATTTTGAATATTTTTACTATTTAATGAGTCTATTGTACTTGGTCATGATTCTTTCACTTTAGTCATGTGAAGGTGGGCAAAGTCATGTTTGGGTGTGACCAAAAAGCATGAATTACCATTCCCAATACTATTAATATTACGTGTTTCCTGGTACAAGCAAAGGCAAGACACAAAAGTGAAACCAAATTCACACCCTCCTTACGTTCAAAATATTCATTTAATTTTCCCAAAAGAAAAAAGAAAGGAAAAAAGCATTTATTTAAAGTGCCAACACTAAGCAGTCTAAAGTAAATTTTGTCCCGTCCTTCTCATTACAAAGCTAAAGCTACATTACGCTACCACGGGTCCATGACTCTCACTTTCTTTCAATCGCAATTTGCTTTTGTTCCTCCCATTCCAAAAAAATCGAAAGAATTATGAGTGAATGATAATTAGGTCGAGAAAAAAAAAATTAAAATTAATCCTAGTTAAGTACTTAAGTTCTTAATAAAATTTTGTGAAAAAAAGAGAGTTGAAAATATCAATTTAAATCATTATAAATTCAAGAGTTTCAATTGTAGATAATACATTTAATTTTAAATATAATTCTCACATTATAATTAGAGTTTTTTTTTGTAATTGTTTAAATTAATATTTTCAACTCATTTTTTAAAATACTCTTGCTAAGAATTTAATTATCATTAATTCAATCTTTTGAAATCTAACTATCATTCTTCTAATAATTTTGCTTCTAGATTGAAAATTTAAAACGTTTATTGTAAAATTATTTTACTAGTTAAAGTGATTGGAACATTAAAATAAAATAGAAAAACATATGATTTTTTTTTGTACTTTTCAATTTAACACTTGAGTTCAATTTTAATTTATTTTATTAATTTAATAGGGTTAATATGCAATGAACCCTGAACTATAGGTCATAAGCTTTTAAAAAGTGTATTCTAAACTTTGATGAAGTTTCAACAAATGTTTATTAAATTGGGATCTAATATGTAATTTGTATCAAATGAAGATAGGGGAGAGAAGTAGAGTAAAATTTGACAAAAATAACACATTAAGTCTCAATTTGATAAACGTTTGTCTAAATTAATGATTGAGGTGAAATTATTTCAATTTTAATTATTTAAAATTCAGAATGTACTTTTTAAAAGTTTAGGATTCAAATCACACTTCTAAACCTATAATTCAATATTCAAATTGCATATTAACCTAATTTAATATTCATATATATTATATATATATATTATATATTAGAATTAGACCCAAGTGTAAGTAGCTAAAAACATTTATCTCTCCTGAGGAGGATCAAAATATTTATATATGATCTTTGTTGATAATTGATATTTATTTTATTTTATTTTATTTTATATACTCTTTGCAAAACTAATTTAAATCAAACCTCAATGGCTATTAAGGTTAAATACAAAATTTATAATAAACAAGAATTCTGTTCTAAAATAAAATAAATACTCCCTCTGTTAAGTGTTCAAGGATGTAAAATATTTTTAATTTTTTAATATGTAATCATTATTTTTTTTATTGTTTCTATTGATAATAAATTTATATTTATTGCAAGATATTTAATAAGAATAAATATAAAAAATTAAATTAATTTGAAAGTAAGTAACTACTTTATTGAAAAATTAAATTTAAATAAAAATACCTTATAATTTTTAAAGAGTAACTTGGTGGAGGGAAATAAAAACACATAAATTGAAAGTGAAATAATTTAAATTTCAGAATTGTGTTATAAATGTAATATTATAATTTTATTTTATTTCGCCTTATAAATTTTAATTGCAAATATCATTGATTTCTTTTTTTTGTTGCAATTAGAATCATGATTAATTGCTTAATATGATTTAGTACGTATTGCGCTTGAACAAGATCACCAATCCCACATTAATACGTTACAATAAATCAAACGAAAGTGTCAAATGCTGTAAAATAAATTATATTATATATAAAGAATCCAAAAGATAATTGTAACTAAATAAAAAATCAACAAAAAATCCAACAGAAAATAAATTATTCACGCTAATAATAAAATAGAATACACAATAAAATAATGGAAAGAATATATCATGATATCGTCGACGACTCCAAAATCTGTCTACGCCAGAAAAGCGGCTGCGACAATCACAAAAGCGGCGGAGCCGGCGACGCTAAGTCTGTTCAAAACGGCACCGCTTGTAGCCGGAGCCGGTGCCTGAGATCCCGACGGTGTGGCTGCAATCGACGGGGGATTAGCAGCAGGTGACGCAGATGGAGACACTGGAGGAGAAGGAGGAGAGTTAACGGTGGATGGAGATGGAGCAGTAGCAGATCCGCTCTCAACAGGAGGAGAAGCCATTGGCGAATTCGCAGATGGCGTCACTGCCACTGGAGCCGGAGCCATCGCCCTTCTTGGAGCCGCCGTCGGCGACGTTGCCGGAGAAGAAGCGGGAGATTGTTGCGCCATTGTAGAGCTCACCAACAAAGCAGCCACTAGCATCAACACAATACTGGAGCTCGCCATTGTAGAGATAGAGAAAGAGGAAACAGGGTTTTTAGAGAGAGTGTGTGCGTAAGAGTTGAAATTTCTAAGCTTAGTAATGGAGCTCTTCTGAGGAATCTAAAATTGAGTTGTGACTGAAAAGAGAGGCTTTAGGGGTATTTATAGAAGAAGAAACGCGAGAAGACGCAATATTTGCCGTTGATGAAGTACAATCATTGACGATGATCGAGGTATAATCTAACGGTCTATATTGACTGTTCAAAGTGTGAAAGAAAGGAAACGCGGAGAGAAAGTGACAGTGGTGAATGAGCGAGTCCAAGCTGTGCTTTTGCTTTTTGCTATAGCTACAGCTGTGAATGAATCTCGTGCGTACACGTGGTTTTAAAAAAGGAGGTTTGATGGATGAGCACCGTTGGATGAGGGGGAGTACGTGTGAAAAGTCGCAACGGTCGAATATTGACGTGTTTATTTAATAAAAGGGAAGGAGAAAAGAAGGAAAAGAAAAGAACAATAAAGTTGAAAATTTTTGCAGACTTTTCTGCGGCGAAAAAACGGCACCGAACAACCGCACGACACTGCGGGGACCACGTCGTCGTTCAAAGCCAAAGGGCCTAGATTCTCCTGCTAGCCGTTGCACAAAAAAAAAAAAGCTGGTGAAAATAATATAAAAATGACCAACTATTATATATTTAATTTTTTCCATTTAATTAATCACCCTAAATTACGTTGATTAATTAACCAGGTATTTTTAAAAAATAATTTAATTTATAATTTTTAATTCAGTATCTCAATTCTTGAGAAATTTTATGTTTTGATAACCCCAGTTTTAGTTTTTACAATTTATAATTCATAATTTATAGTTCAAAAGCTTATAATTAAAATTTTCAATTGAAATTCTTTTGATTCAATTATTATTATGAATATTGGTAAAAAATTATTATTATAAATAAATAAATAAATATTTGTGCATCTTAGGAAAATGCTATGCAAGTTTATAGAAATTGAAAGATTTAGATACGTTCTATATGCTTAATATATTTTTATTCAACCGAATCAAAACAAGTAGAATATAATATATTAATAATAAATCTTTTATATAATAAATAATACATAAATGATTTAATATAACAATTTAATTAAAACAAGTATATTAAATATATAAAAATAAATATATAAATTTTTTTTTTTTGAATTAGTCTGCTATAGGAAGCAGCCTATGTTTATTTTGTAATAGGAAAAAAAAAAGCCCTTGAAAATAGACACATATTTTAAAGATAAATATTGTACCAGTCAAGCGTGAAGGATTCTGGAAACTACAATAAATTAATAATATAGCATGCCATCTCACCTTGGTTAGTAAGGAAAGCGTCAAAATAATGAAAAAGTATTCAGCCTTCAATTTAGAAATCGTAAAGCGAAGACGTGGTTGGCGTCCCACTTTACAGGAAAGAAAGCCTGGCCTGGCAACATGTCCAAAGATAAGCTCCCCCCCCTCCCCCCACCCCAAAAAAAACCAGCTGTCCAAAAAAAGTTATTTTATAATATATAACGTATGTATGTATGGTACTTTAATGATTATAGTTGTTTGAAGAATTTGAATTGTGACTGAGTACATAAGTTCACACAAGACAGCAATTCTTTTATGTTATATTTAGATACATATAAATTTAAATTTGAATTTGAGCTAAATTTATTGTTTAAGTAATTAAAAAATATTTAAATTTGAATTTGATCCAAATCTAAATTCAAGTTCTACATCAATTTTTTTGTAATTTAAAATTTATTTTAAATATTTATTATTTCAAATCTTAACTCAATATCTTTTCTAATTTGACTCAAAGTCACGAAAATTTGATCGACCCACCAACAATAATTAAATTGAACCATCGGAGTTGATGAAAACAAGTCGCCACCATTGACTGTGAATGGACGGCTGCAGTTGACGGAAACGAGCCACCACCATTGACCGGGACTGAAAGGCTAACTTCCATAGGAACCGAACTAACGGTGATGATCGAAACAGGATAGTCGACTTCCACTGGGATTGAATGGAAGGTGACCGCAATGATGGGGATCGAATGACCAACTTCCATAGGGATCAAACTAATTGTGACGACTAGAACTAGAGTGACAATGACGATCGGACCGAACGATCAACTTCTACCAATATCGAATTGACAATGACCAGATGGCTCACTTCTATCGGGACCAAATGAACAATGACGATCAGGATGGGACAGCCTAGATAGGACCTTTCGGCATGGAAGTTAGTCTTTTGGTCCCCATCATTGCGGTCGCCATCGGTCTAATCTCGATAGAAGTCTGCCCTCTCGTGCCAATTGTTTGTGTTAGTCCGGTGCCAGTCATCATTGTCAATCCAGTCCCAATAAAAGTCGATCATTCAATCCCCGTCGTCTTGGTTGCCTTCGATTTGATCTCAGAGTAAGTCAACCATGCTGTCTCAGTCGTATCCTTGTCACTATTTATTTAGTCTCGGTATAAGTCAGTCATAGGTCTAGTCTCGGTTGTCACTCCAGTATTAATGGAAGTCGGCTGTCTTGTCTTGATCGTCTCCGTCGGTTTGTTCTCAGCGAAAGTCAATCGTTCGATCCTTGTCATCGTTGTATGATCGATCCAGGTGAAAGTCAGTCATTTGATGTCGGTCTTCACCATCTATCCAATCCTAATGGAAGGTTGTCGTCTGGTCCCCATCGTCGTTCGATTCAGTCCTAATAGTAGTTTGTCATTCCATCCCAGTGCTACAATCCCAATCAACTTTGACTGTCAAATTTCAGTGAAAGTTGGCTATTTGGATCGTCAACTTTGACTAGTCATCCAAGTTTCTTTTAAATTCAAACATAGAATTTAAAATTTAAAATTTTACTTTAGATTCAAATAAAAAATTTTAATATTATAATTTAAATTTTTTGATATCATCCAAACAAAGAATTTAGAATTCATGAATTTTAAATGTGAGATTTTAAATTTAAATTTTCAACTTAAATCCACTCATTTCAACACAACCTTAATGATCTGTACACAATTAAGTTTTTAAACACAATTAACCGCTTCAAATTACCGTCACATCAACTTTCATTAAAGTTGGAGCACTTGTAATACTTTTGAAGAATATATGCAAGCATTTGAATTATGCAATGGTACATAATTATGCATTAATCCATTGAAAATATAAAGTTAGTGAGAGCATAACATTAAATGGAGGCTTCTGCAAAAACAAAGAATGGATCAAGCCATAGTCAAAAGGTTTTAATTTATAAAATGAATATAAACCCATCAAAAAGTATATAACCATTTCGTATGCAATAAATTACTCTATCATTTGCAAACTATCAATAAATCACAAAGTTAATCATTGTGTCATGTCTGGTTATTTCTAACCATACTTGTTTCCTAACCAATGTTTTACATACATCTTTTCTCTGTTATAAATGCATAATTGAAATTAAGAAATACAATATAAATATATTTAAATAAGTCCATAACAATAGAAATTTACTGTGATAAAATTTGATATGTTTTTGCTCCCAGCATAATGCATGAAGAAGTAAAAGCTAGTTTTATATAATATATATATATATATATATATATATATCTCCACACACTTTATCCACATAAAGTGAATTTAGTCACATAAACTTAACTAATTTTGTACTTATCAAAATATGATAGTTATATTTTTAATTAATTTTTAATTATAAATTTTCAACTTTTTTACAATTAATAATATTAATAAATTTTTATTTAGAAATTAAAATATTAAAAAAAGGTTAAAATATACTTTTAGTCTTCTAACTTTATATAAAGTTTTAATTTGATCTTTTAATTTTGTAATGTATATTTTTAATCCTTTAATCATAACATCATTAGTTTTAAATGATTACTTTTTGTGTCAATTATTATTATTTTAAAAAAATTAAACTTAATATGTCAACATTTAAAAATATTTTGTCAATATTTGAAAGGTTAATGTAAAAATTTATTAAAATAAAATTAATAATATTAGGGTTAAATGACTAAAAAGACATTTTATAAAGTTAAAAGATTAAAATAAAATATTATGAAAAATTAAAGAACTAAATGTATACTTTAACCCAAAATTAACAAAGGTAAACTTGAAAAAATATTATTTTTTTTATAACTTTAAATTATATTAAGGATCAATTTTTTTCCTTTAAAATTTGTCTTATATTAATAAGGGTAAACGAGCAAATTACTCACTAAATTTTATATCAAATAACAGTACCATAAATTTTAAATTTGTTTATCATGCAAATTATTTTTTTAAATTTTAAAAATAGTGCAATTTAATATTTATCATTAATTAAAATTAACTTTCACCATTAATTGACTAACAAATTACAAAAAAGGATGTCAAAAATTATAAAAAAAGTCAAGAATTACAATAAAACCCAAGAATTACAGACAGTGACTCAACAATTATGAAAATAACTAAAAAAGTTTTTTGTCCTTTTTGCAACTTTTGAAGTTCTTTTTTAGCCAATTAATAGTTGAAATTAAATTTTATCAATGGACGAATTGTATCATTTTTAAAAATTAAAAAAATAATTTATATAATAAATAAATTTAAGATCTATAGTATTACTAAAGTTTAGAGAATAATTTACCTATTTATCTTATTAAGAGTATGAGATGATAATTTATTTATTTACCCCATTAAAAATATGAGAGGATAATACTTTCAAGTTTCAACTATACTTACCGAATGAATAGGCAGTTGAATTATTAATTATTAATAATATTTAAACGAGAAAAGATTTCCCAGTTTACATTTATTAAATTTATTATGCTCTTAGAAATTTGCGTAGGGGTTAAATTTAAAAAAGTGATTAATGATAAGGATTTTTATGCAAAGTACTTTACTTATCAGCTTTTTAGAGGGTAACTTTTTCATAAAACTGGAGGAAGTAAAAAAAAAAATATATGACATAATCTTTTTTAAAAAATTTAATTATATTTTTATTTACATGGTTTGAAGTTTGAACGGAAACATTATCCATAATTCACCAATCATGAGGCTCATTTTCTTTTAAAAGTACAATCATTTATCTTACTATGTCAATTAGAATTAGAAGATTAAAATACACTCGTATAAAAGAAAATTAAAATATACTCCCTCCGTTAAAAAATATAAAGTATTTTTAATTAAATCTCATCCTCTAATAAAGTAATTATCCACTTTCAAACTAATCCTATCTTTCTATATTCACCCCTATTGAACATCCTATAATAAATATAAAGTCATTATTAATAGGACTACTTTACAAAAAGGATAATTATTACACTTTAAAAGACTAAAAATGTCTTACATTTAATTTCTTAAAAAATACCTTATATTTTTAAATGGAAGGAGTATTATAAAAAATATTAGGTAAATTAAAATATATTATAAGAAAAATTAGGGAAAACTTATGAGATAATAAAATTTTTAGTCTCTCAAATTTGTCTCAATTATCAACTTAGTTTTTTAAATTTAATATTTTTATTAATTTGATTCATTAAATTTGTCTATTTTATCAATTTAATCTTTGTTATTAAAATTTGTTGACTGGGTAACGGAATATAATCAGATCCAATAGATACACTAAAAAAGTGTACTTATCCTCCATCCTATTTTCTAACTGTGATCCATGATTACTTTATATAATTGGGAGAAGATGAAAAATATGGTTTTGCTCCAAAAAAAAAAGGGGGGCCCAGCTTGACAAAAAAAGGTAGAGTGTCAAGAATAAAAGATTAGACCTAAGGCCTCTCTCTCTCTCACATACGACTAATAATGATACAATTTAATTAATATTTATTATAAATAATAAAAAAAAGTTAAAAAAATAATTGATATTAAATTTCTATCTCCATTTTTAACAAATGTGTCTATATATGAGGAATTTAATATTTTATTTTTAGATGATAATAAAGAGAATTTAAATTTATATTGATGAATATTTTAATCTTTATCTTAAATTTAAAATTTTAAATCTTTGTTAAATTTTATGTTAAATTTTATAAGACTTTAATTTATTTTATGTTAAATTTTAAATATTCTGTTTAAATTAAAATGTTAAATTTTTTTTATGAAAAGAGGGCTTAAGGGGCCGACCCTAAACCTTATAAACAAGAGCTGAGTTTTAAAATTAAATCAAATATTAGATAATTAAACTTTAGGGTTTAAGTTCTTAAAGACCAGGCTTATAAGAGTCGGGCATGTCTTGAATCCCACCTTTATTGCGAGGTTGACTATGACAAAAAAATATTAAAAAATTTTATTAAAATAGCTCTAATACACATGCTACCAATAAATTTTGAAGGTGTCCAACTTCCTAACATACACAAATGGAATAAATTATAAAAGATAAGAAATCGATATATGAAATTCAAGTTGAACAGATGAAAAATTATAAGATGGAAAAGTCATTTATATTTTTAATATTTTATATAAATACTATTATTCAACAGTTGTTCAATATTAATGTTCATTAGTTTTATGATATATTTAGTTAGATATGAATGAAATGGAAGTGGCGGGTATTTTAATAAGTTTAATTGAAGAGAAAATGGAGAAATGAGGTTATAAGTTTTTAATTGAGCTTTCTTATTCTTTCCTTCTATATCTTCTCTCTATTAAATGTGACACTAATAGTTATAGTTTGTACCTTTTAAACATCATTTTAAAATTTAATTCTTGAAAGTGTATATGAAAAAATATTATTTATGAGAAAACAATTCCTTAAATGACCTTTATATTTCTTGAGGGATTAGTCTCATTTAATTGTTGGGATACCTTAAGAAAAATTTTTTTAAACCCACTTATTTATTTTTTTAAAAAAATTGAACTCATTAAAATCTTTATCTTTTTTCTTTTCAGTCAAATAAATAAATAAATAAAAATCTCCTTGCGCATGGCACTGGTTGTAAAATCTTGTTATCAAGAGAAGCACGCTAGCACAATCTATTCTTGCAATCAACTCCACCATGTGTCATGATCATTTTAACCTTTTTTTTTCCCCTTTCTTTTGTTATATTACATTACATTACATTATAGAGAAATACTTAGGTAAACCTGATACACTACATTTGCGGTCTGTTGAATAAAAATATAATATTTAGATGACATTAAATATAAATTGATTTTGATATTTAATGATAGTAGAGAGAGAAAATGCAAAAAATAAAAATATGCATTCTATTTGAGAAATAAAATCAATTTAAAAAATTTCACACAAGATTTTATTTATACTACTTGAAATATTTTAATTGGACAGATAAAAAATGACATGGTGCATCTGATCTATCTAAGTATTTCTCTTACATTATATACGCTCTTATCCCTTATCTAAGGTGTTTCAAACATTTTACATGCAGATTAAAAATACTTGTTATATTGCTTTATTTATTAAAAAATATCTCAATATTTCACTTAAATCCTCATTAATTAAAGAGAATTTTCTTGCCTTGCTTAAGTTGCAAGAAAGCTATTAAAATGATAAGGATACAAATGGAACATCATTTAATATTATGATCAGATAACTTTTCACTCACAAATTGTATATTAAGTGAAGAAGTTATTTCTTCTTCTTCTTCTTCTTCTTTTTTTTAAATTTTCCTACACCTTTCTACACCTGTTTTACAGCCTTAACTGATTATAAAACTGATGTAAAAAGTCCACACTATCTATAATGACATTGGTTTTTATATATATGTAAAAGTTCTCTTTTTTTTTTTTTTTTCTGGGGCTATAGGGACGGGTTTAGGATCAGACTGAAACAGCTTTAGATTCATCAACGTTAACCTCATGGCCAGTGCTACCTTCTTGACTGCTCAATTGGCTGTTAAATTCTAAGCCATAGACATGTCCCATTTTCGCACGTTTGGTCTCCAAATATCTCTTATTATCCTTTGTGATCAGAGTTAACAATGGGATCCTACCAGAAACTGTCAAACCATAGCCTTTTAATCCAATATATTTTGCTGGATTGTTTGTCATCAGCTTCATTGATCTAACACCCAAGTCCCTCAGTATCTGCAACCACAATTTCAACATTTCTCCATCAATCATTTCTCTCTATGAGAGTGATCCGTAATGTGTTAGAATTGTATGTAGGACCAGATAATATATTTCAAGTAAAATCTCACTATCACTGTAAATCAAGGTATTAAAAATCAAATTATTCATTAAATTGGCCAAGGTACTAGTTCAAGAGTTAATAATCAGAGTGGTTGTAAACAAAATATTTGATTGAATTAGATAAGGTACTAATTCAATGGTTCACCAATTCATTTATACCCTTATTTCATTTATTTCTTCTTTTTGAAAAAACAAAAATGATGCATCATAATCTCAATTGTTATTATTAAGGTATTTATATAAGATATTTAATTAGGGTATAATTAGAAAGATATAAAAAAAATTTAAAAAAGTAAGGTTCCACCTAACTTTTTTTTTGAGAATCGTGAAGTAGTTATCAATATCCTATATTATAGTCTAAAAAGAGTAAAATGTTAGAATTGTATGTTGCACTAGATAATATAGTCACGTTAACAACAGAGTCATTGGTTTATGAGTTAATGGTCAGCTCGGTAATGAACAAAACATTTCATTGAATTGGTTAATGTACTGATTCAACAGTTCACTAATTCAGCTGGCTATGTTGACCCTGTTTTCAATACTAAGCTGTAAATCACAGCAAACTAAAACAAGAGAAATGGTGGGTTACCTTTGCTCCAATGCCATACTCCCTCGAGTCAACAGGCAATCCCAACTCTTCATTGGCTTCGACAGTATCACGTCCATCATCCTGCAGGTTATAAGCACGAAGCTTATGACCTAATCCAATACCTCTTCCTTCATGTCCACGTAGATATACAAGGACACCCCTCCCAGCAGCCTCAATCTGTTTCATAGCAAGTTCAAGCTGTTTTCCACAATCACACCTACCAGATCCAAATATGTCTCCTGTCAGACATTCTGAATGTACCCTCACAAGAACATCTTCTCCATCTCCAATCTCACCCTGTTCAATAATCAAAACAGTTAAAACGCTAATTCAACTAAGACTTTACCACTGAACAATCTAGAAATCAAATATCAACATGATTGTGATCAGAGCTTGGTATGGGTTGCATTCACCCGGCCTTATCCTCTAATTAACCGTTTTGAGTTTTACATCAAGGAGCCTCCCAAGAAAAGTCAGGTTTGTAAGTCTAAAGAGCTATTTCTTGATGGGAAAAAGAGAGGGAAGAACTATAGGAGAAGCAACAAAAGGTATCAAATCCTCAGGCTACAAGAAACTGTCACAGTTAAGATATGATGGCGAATATGATAGCTTGACAGTTCTTCGAAGTCTCAAATGAGAATTCCATTTTGAAGAAAAAAGTGCAGCTTAGAACTGGCTCAAACAACAGTAAAAACACTTCAGATTTGCATCATTTTTATTTGAAGAGACTCAAACATAGCAGCAAGCTTTGAGGCAATAACTTGAAAATGAAAAAAAGCTTCCCATTGAACTAGAGACTAACGTTGTAGCAAAGTGGCATCTTTCCCATGCACTAGGTTTATGTTGTGTGTGTGTGTGTGAGATATGTGATTTCTATGTTATTTTTTTGTTTTGTGTTGTTTTCAGTATTGGATATTTTACTGTTATGCTATATTGTGGCTTGTGGGGTAAGGGTAGAATTGGCATGATGAGTTTTCTGTACTAGCTAGTTTGCTGCAGAAAAAAAGGACGTGTTAGAGTAACAAACTTTTGCACCTTGAGGAACATGAATACGAATGAAGCTTGGTCCATTTTGGAAATAGATTTTAGGTGATAAAAGAATATTCAGAGCTCTTTGCATCAGTATACTTGTATAAAATCACTCAGTCCGTATACTACTTAGAAGACCTTTTTAACCAAATCATAAAAATTAAAAAAGGTAGTTAAAATTAATTGATGCTATTGATTTTATCAAAAATTACCCCTCATTAAAGCCATTAAACACTGTGAGACTTGAGGGAGTATCAAGATAAGATAGGCTTTGGCCAGATAAAGCATGAGAAAGCATACAGCTAACTCTAGTCTCAAACAACTGTTTGAGTTAATTGCATCAACTTTGAGTACTCTGGAGCATTATTTAAAGCTCAAGTAATGCTCAGGCAACTCACATTATGATAGACTCACTTTTAGTTGGTTCTAGCTAACCCACTTACAAGACTACAAAACTCATTGTAGAATGGGTTGGAAATTGTAATAGCTCTAATTGATTTCTTCTAGCCAGGAAGACCAGAATTGAAAAAAAAAAAAAATCAAATGTAGGTCAGTCCATATGCGTACAAGGTTTGATTCACAATAAATTATTGAACATATGAAAATCGCACTTTGCATGAATATAATAGAAATTCAAGCATGGTCTCACCTTAACCATTGCAATATGCTCAATCCCATCTAAAAGCGATCTGTAACAGTACGCTGAAAATGGACCCCACATTGTAGGAATTCGAGCAACAGAAACACGATCTACTAATTTATCTATCTTCCTTCTATACCTGCAATGATATCATGTGTTAATATATTCACTGCACAACCAAATAAGCAACAATAAAATTCCACACAGCCAAAACCATTGCATGCAAGCTAAAATAACCGAAAAGCAATTATTTTAGTCAAGCATAAGTACCGCCCAAGGATTCACTGCATTAGCTAGAAAACTAAAGCATCAGATAACAGAGTTTAGTTTATGGCATCCATATTAAAAGGAAAATTTAGAAGCAGATGTCACCATACAACCCGTCAAAATAGAACATGAGCCAGGACAAATAACCACATGCCTTATTAAGTCAGCAATGGAAATAATTTTCAAATTCTCACGCTCGGTAAACTGGCGAAGCTTCGGCAATCTAGCCATGGAACCATCTTCATCTACAACCTCACAAAGAACTCCAACAGGTTCCAAACCAGCAAGTACAGCAAGATCAATGGAAGCTTCTGTGTGTCCAGCTCTCTTTAAGACCCCACCTTCCCTGTATTTTAGAGGGAAAATATGGCCTGGACGATTGAAATCACCTGGTTTTGAATCTCTAGATGCAAGAGCCAAAACTGTTGCTGCTCTATCATGAGCCGAAACCCCGGTGGTGGTACCATGTTTAGCATCCTACAAATGCAGTGCAAATTGTTAAAGCTTACAATGAAATGCATAGTACAAATAGATGCAGGTGAAACAATTGTGAATTGTCTCAATAAAGTTCAGTTCTCATTATTGAGTGGAGAAATGTTATCTGTTCCCGTTGATGATACTAATGCATGACCTTGATGAGAGACATACACATGATTAATTCCAATTGTACTGATGCATGTAAAAGTTTAACATACCACTGTCACAGTGAATGCTGTACAAAGTTTCTCTTCATTATCCTTACTGTTTACCATCAAAGGGAGCTTTAATCTTTCTAAATCTTCCTCTTTCATGCTTACACATACTATCCCAGTTCCATGTTTCACAATAAAAGCCATAGCCTCAGGTGTTGCCAATTCTGCTGCCATAATCAGGTCCCCTTCATTTTCTCTGTCCTCATCATCTACAACCAATACCATCTGCAAAATTAAATATCAGTCAGTAACGGAATGCTAAGTCATCGGTCAAGCAAAAGCAAAACTTCATGCAATGTTTGGTTGGTAGAAGAGTGTTTTCTAGAAAGGAAATGGTAAATACACCTATCCCATTTTTCTTTCTAGATGCATTCTCCATTTCCTTTCTAGAAAACACTTTTTTGTGTGCCAAACATGCAATTAACACCGAATGAGGGAGACCGAGATAGGAACAGGGAACAAAAAAATCAACCTTTCCCTTGCGAATGTCTTCTATTGCCTCAGGAATTGAGGCAAATCCTTCTGATGGCCTGTCCAAATCAAATTCATCCTTGTCAACAGGAAAGCCATTGGTTGTTAACACGGCGTCTGCTGCTCGTGCTCCGAATGCTATTTCGTCAGGCTGTACATCAATTCCTCCTGATTCATGGCCATTTAAATCTTCACTTTTCATAGCATCATTGCCATTTGAATAAGAAAGAAGATCACCTCCTCCAGAGATCAATGTTGCTTTAGGTATACTAGCAACATTGTCACTTGCAGAAAATTTAGAATTCAGATGGACAAAAGCAAGTTCATGTCTGTGTCCATTTACGAAAGATGAATTCATACTGTGCAATCCATTAAACATTTTGAACTGCTTACATGTCCTGCACAGAACAGAAGATTCCAAGTTTAATTGGTAACCATGATATCCAAACATTATTACCGCACATTAAATAGAAGTGGAAAAAAAGAGCTGAAAATTTCAAAATTATGGACACAAGGACATGATGAGAAGCCGTTCACGCTACATAACCCCCCAGCACACAAAGCCAGCGCAAGGCTCAGTAAGTTGAACCTTCATAAGACATGGCCTAGCATTCTTCTCCAATGACATGGCATGGAAGGTCACAGGCAAATAACGGTGGTCCAGAAACTGACACATGTAAGAAAAGCGCAACAAAAGAAAAACACAGGGCCAAACTATCCGGATCTACCGAGGCTAAAGTGTCTCTGAAGTGGGAAAGTGAGTGACACACAATAAGGGAGTATTTGTATCAACCCACTCCCTCTCTTACTTCATAAGCGCTTAACAAGCTTTTCACTTCAAATGATTCAAATCCTTGATCAAATCCAAGCAACAGGTCATTCAATTACAGCAGTGAATGCGCCTGGAAAAAATAAAACTGAAGACAGAAATATTTTCATCATATAGTATATGGAATCCGTGATAACTGAAAATTGCAGTAATATCTTAATTTTTCAGTGCAATATGTAAGGACTTGTCAGATATCTGTTAATTATTGAGCCTTCATTGATAATTTCCACTTCCAGCATTAAATAGTGCCAGAGATCAAATGCCAACTCAGCCTTGAGTTGTTAACAGGTTGAAGTCAAATAAGAACTGTTGAGCATAAATTATGAGTTCAAGATTAAGATTAAATTTAAACAAGTTAGGCTGAGAAGCTTTGTCTAATGGTATTGGTATCCCAAACTCAAAACCCCCCGAAAAAAAAAGAAAAAAGAAAGTAATAAATTGTTCTCTACTCTACATTTACATCAGGCTACCATTTTTGCATTTACCATCTTCTGGCATTGAAAATTTTTTGAAACAGGAAAACCGCATCCCATATACAGTACCATTCAATACAAGTGAAATCTCACGCAAACTGTGGGTCATGGAAGTCAAATGGTTTCCCAGAGTTGAAAATTCATCACACATATTCATAAATGAAGATTTCAGACAAAGGAAACCCATACTAATTAAGAAGGAAGCACAGACAGAGGGAAGGTGAAAACACAAACAAAATGACTACACTCAGACAAGCAATAACCAGAGAATTAATCAACTGGTTAAAACAAGCCCAGAAAAAGAAAGAAAATAAAGGAAGAAACTTGAAAACGGAAGAGAGAATATACCGCGGGCATGAGAGAGATGACATTGGAGAATAAGAGAGATTGAAAGAAGCCATTTTTTGTTTGGTGAATATCGCAGCCATTTCTGCTATATATATATATATATATTTGAACAGCGAAGAAGGAAGAAAATGAAGCAACTCGGGGAAGCATGAAGCATCCACGAACATTAAAACGTGAGAGGGAATGGTCTGCAACGTGCTGTTGACAATATAATAACAACATGAACGAAAATGCAACCTTCCAATATTTTCATAAATATAATAACAAAATGATGATATGTGCCCTTGCGGTGTAAGCAAAACTCAGGATTAACCGTTAACAAATATAACACGCAATTAATAATGGGATTTAAATCCTGCGAAATTAGAATTAGTGAATTTGTGTGAAACTTTCTTCTCTAACAAAGAGAGAGAAGATTTTATATTTTATAAAAACTAGTAAAATGAAAAAATACTAAAAAAAATTTACAAAAAATTCCCTATTTTTAATTGTAGAGGATTTAAATTTTTAATGATAAGTGGGGGAGAAATAAACCATACTCCACAGAAAGAGAATTTTTTTTATTTTTAAGTTATTTATTAACTTTTTTTATCATAAATTTTTCCCTTTATACTAAGCGAAAATGTGTATATTTAATTATGATAAATATATATATATATATATATATAATAGATATATAAATTTATTAAAATTTTAGATAGAATTAATGAGTTTTTAAAATTAATTTTTTTAATTTCAGTTAAACATATTTGAAATAATTAATAAATAAGTTTAAAGAATTCTGCTGAGAATGTGCTTTCAATAAAATTATGAAAAAATAAGAATAAAATCTTTTTAAATTATGTAAATGACATTTTGGTTTTTGAAAATGCCATAATTCTTTCAAAGTCTCTAAGAACTTTTTTACCATTAAAAAATTAATGTAAATGACCAAGTTGCGTTTAATTTAATCATTAATTGCAATTCATAAATTTTATTCAAAATTTACAACTTTTCTTTTTAAAACCACAAGAATTCAATAGCAATTTGTAATTAAAATGTTGATATTCCTCAAGTATTATAAATATCAATTATCATTCATAAATTTTATTTTAAAATTCACAAATTTTCTTTTTAAAAAATCACAAGAATTCAACAGCAACTCACAAATTTGAATTAAGGATAATTTGATCATTTATATTAATTTTTTTAATGACTGAAAAGTCTTTAATATTTCAAAAGAATTATGACATTTCTAGAGGTCAAAATGTCATTTACACAATTTAAAGGGATTTTATTATCATTTTCTCTAAAATTATCTCCAATATAAAATGATGATAGGGAAAATGACAATAATATATTTTCAAATTATATAAATAATAATCTAATCTCTCAAAATATCATAATTTTACTAAAATTCATAGAGATTTATTTGTCAATAAATTTTAAATTGAAAAGATAATTTTATCGTTATTGATAAGTTGTGATTTCTTACTCAATTCTTACAATTCTTTGAAGAAAAGTTGTGATTCTTTAAACAAAAGTTATGAATGAGATTTGTTATTTTGAGAACTTTTTTTAACAAATTATAATTTTTTGTTCAACTCTTGTGATTCATAAATTAAAAGTTGTGATTGTGGCTTATTTTTTAATAACAAAAATTAAATTTGATAAGTCATGATTTATTGTTTAACTCTTGTGATTTACAAAATAAAAGTTATGATTCCTTAAATAAAAATTATGATTGGAGTTTATTATTTTTAAATAAAGATAAAATAATCTTTTTACTTTCAAATTTATTGACATAGAAGTCTTTAGAGATTTAATTAGAACTATAATATTTTAAAAGATCAAGTTATTATTTATATTATGTGGAGAGATTTTATTGCCATTTGCCCATGATGATAAGCATTAGCAATAAAAATATGAGACTGGAAGAAATATACAGCCATAAAATGCCAAGGGAGTCCCATTAATACGTTACCCATGTTGAGTAGAATTTATTTAACGTATGTCAGTTTGACGTTTCGATTTTTGTTTAAATGATTATCAATTTTTGTTTTTTGCCAACAATGATTTTCAGTTTATCACTATAGAATTCCAATAAGTATTAATTATTTAAAAAATTTGACCCTTCATTGCTATAAAAGTTATTAGTCAAATCTTCGTAAATACTCATTCTATTTAAAAATATAAAAAATTTTTAATTAAATTTTGTGTTTCAATAAAATAGTTACTTATTATTAAATTAATTTTATTTTTTTATATGTATCCTTATTTAATAAAGTGTTTTATCCTAAAAAATATAAAGTAATTTATTTAATAGGGATACTTTTAAAAAAATAATAATAATTATACCTTAAAAGACTCAAAATATTTTAAATTTTTGAACATCAAATTTCTCAAAATGTTTTATATTTTTGAATGGAGGGAGTATACACTTTAGTGTTAATTAAAGATTAAAGATATTATATTTAATTAAAATCAAATTTTATTTCATTTTAAGTCATATAATATGTAATTAATAATTTTTTAAAATATCTTATAATCAAATCAAAATAAAATAGAAGTAATATACTTATATACTCTTTCCGTTTAAAAATATAAAATATTTTTTAAAGAGTTTAATGTTTAAAAATATAAGACATTTTAGTCTTTCGAGATATAATTATTGCCTTTTTTAAAGCGTCCCTATTGATAATGGCTTTATATTTATTATAGAGTGTTTAATAGGGATAAATATAAAAAGATATAGTTAGTTAAAAAATAGATAATTATTTTATTGGAGTTAAAATTTAATTAAAAATATTTTATATTTTTAAATGGAGAGAATAATAATATCACACCTGCATGCAAAAGCAGTTTGGTGTGACACGTTAACTCATTCTAATAATTGATCTATTTAAACATGTTGAATGGGCAACTTTGATAGACCTATAATAACCCTGATTGGACAATTTTAAATTGTTTTCCATTTTACTATTATAATGATATTAGAAAAAATGACAATAAAATTCATTCAAATTATATAAATAATAGTATGATATCTTAAAATATCATAATTTTATTGAAGTCCTCAAAATTTTTTGTATCAATAAAATTTAAAGTAAAAATATTATTTTATCTTTGTTGAAAATAACAAGCTCCAATCATAACTTTTGCTAAAGAAATAATAATTTTTGTTCTGTGAATCATAAGAATTAAATAAGAAATCATAATTTGTCAAGTATAATTTTATCTCAAAATAACAAGCTCCAATCATAACTTTTGTTTAAGAAATAACAATTTCTTTTTTGTGAATCATAAGAGTTGAATAAAAAAATGTAACTTTTGAAATTTAATTTATGTTATTAAAAATAAGTTCTCAAAATAACAAACTCCAGCCATAATTTTTGTTTACAGAGTAATAATTTTTATTTAAAGAATCATAAAAATTAAACAAAAATTACCACTTATTAATAAAGAAAAAAATGATCTTTTTAATTTAAAATTTATAACATAAAAGTCCTTAGGGACTTCAATAGAATTATAACATTTTGAAGGATGATATTGTCATTTATATAATTTGAAGAATTTTATTATTATTTTTGCATGACATTATCATTATTTTTAATATTTTATTTATCATCATATAAATATTATTTTTATTTAGTTATTATGTTGCCAATTAAATTACCAGTATAACTAATTAAATCATGAGAAGCATGATCACGTTTTTATTTTAGTATAACTAGTTAAATTTGAAAAACATGACCAAGCGTGTTTGTGAGAGAAAATGTTGATAGGGATACGATGAAATTCTGAGTTGTGGCATCATTTAGTTGACCAGTTTTGCTTCGGCTAGGCCTAATTTCTTTTGGCTGCGCGCTCTAGTGGATAAAATTACCATCATACTCTTGTCGTGCACGCCCTTCCAACTTTATAAACGTGCGAAACGTTTCTTACTATTTTATCGAAATAAAAAAAGTAATTTAATTTAATTTTTTATTTTTATTTAAAAATAAAATAGACTTTTAACTTTACCTGTACTTAAATAAAAAAATTTAAATTTGCATTTCACATTATTTCTCATAGTTAATGAATTTAAATAGAGGTAATATTAAAAATAAAATAGACTTTTGGTCTCTGTACTTTATTTACATTTTGCTTTATTTTTATACTTTTTTTTAACATTTTAGGTCCCTATATTTTTATTTTTATTATTTTAAATCTTTTTAAAGTCTCTATACTTTGCTCATAGATGGACAAAAAATAATGAAAATAAAAGTATAAAACTTAAAATACAGAAAAAAATATAAAGATCAAAATTAAAATACGAGTAAAGTATAGGGACTAAAAGTTATGTTTATCCAAAAATTTAACTAGTACCTCATAGTATATTAAAGACAAAAAAATGCTTCTAGAAGGTGCTCTATAATAAGGATTAGAGGAAGTATGTTGTATATATATATATATATATATATAAAAGTTATTTCTAGCTATATCTTTTAATAAGAGGTGGTTAAATTATTAATATTTTTTAAAAATAAAAAAATTGTTACTTACATAGGTCAGTCCAGTTGGCAAGGATTTGTTCCAAATTCACAAGGTCAAAGGAATCAAATTCCACTACTTACATAAAAGACCTCATTGATGGACAATTTATAAATAATTATATAAACACTTTTTAAATTTGGAAGTATGTCATGGCCCGAAAAACACTTAAAATTCAATTTACTTAAAATTTTTTAAAAAAAAAATAGAGAAAAAGGTTTTTAGTTTACCCTTATTAATTGCATCAATTTAAAAATATTTTTTCTCACATATATAATATTTTACTCTACACGAAAAAAATGCGTAAAGAATAAATTGAAAAAAAATAATTACTAAAATAATCATCAAGTCCGACAAAAATATAACTTATATATAAAGGCTTTTTTTTTTTTTGGCCAACGAACTTGAAGGCTTGAACCATGCATGTACCTTTAGCTAATTGCCAAATAGCAATAAGTTAAATGAGTGCGAAATTTTATATATCATAGTATTAAAGAAAATTGTATGGATCAAGCAGGCATAAGATACTAAAAAATATAAAGCATATATAATGTGTAATAGCAATATTACTGTTCTATGTTATTAAAAATTTCTTAAATTATATTTGTAGCGTCCTATCCACTTCAAGAATTAGAAATTTCAGTTACAAATTTTGAAAATGATTTAATAGATTTTAATAAATACATTTATTTTACAAAAATAAATTTTAATTTTAATTTTAAAGTAGTAATAAAAGTGCGTAATTTTTTTATTACACTTAGATTTGATTTTCAGTAAAACTTAAATTGGGAATAAATTAAATTTCTGTGGCAAAACATGATTGACCAATAATTAACTAACTTTCATCTTACCAATCATCATTAAAAAAAAAAAATACTAGGAAAAATGATTATTATGGATCTTGTGAATGTATTAATAATAATTGAAAACCTCAAAATTGATTATTATGATCTTTATTTGTAATTAAAAATAAATAATTGTTAGAATAGCCAGTGAAAGGTCACTCATAAAATAGAAAAAAATTAATTGTAAATTTAAAGAGTGTCACTTGCAAATCAATGAAAATTCAATTGAAAATAGACATATAATTACTTGTGAATTTGAAGAAAGTCACTTGTAAAATATAAATAGTCAGTTGTGAATAAATACATAATTTCGTGAATTTATGCATTTGTTATTTGTGGATCGTCAATTTTAAATTTAAGGAATATCACTTGTCAATTTATGAAAATATCAATTATAAATGGATAAATGATCTCTTGCAAATCCATGCATAGTTAATTGTGAATTTTACATGTCAATTTATGATTACTTAATAGTTTTAATTGCAGATCTATGGTTTTTAGAGACCCTATCTTGTTTCTAAATATAACATCATGAACATTTACCTCCTGTTTAATTAGATTATTTGAGGGTAAATAAGAGAATTAATATGGTGTGTGATTATAGAGGACTAATGAATGTTTTGGGTTGTAATTTCAACTCTAGGCATGAGTCTAAAGCAAAGTCAGGACACTTGGACCTCAAGAAGAGAGAAAAACAAAAGAAAGTGGCTTTGTGTTATATGCCACGACACACGAGTTATTAAAATGTGAAGGCTATTTCTTTATATCACATGTTGTAGCACGTGTGACAAGCGCCATGGTGCATGGTCAGAAATCTAACTTAAGAGGTTGCGAATTTGGTTGAAAAATAGAAGAGAAACAAGGAAAGAATGAAGAGAAACTCAAGAGCTCTATTGAGGCTTGCAATTTCAAAGGTTTAAGAGAAAATTAAAGTTCTAAACACTAACCTTCTGTTTGGATGGGGAAAAAATGAAAGAAAAGAAAATAAAGATAAGAGAAAATTGAAAAGAAAATATTATCACTATTTTTGTTTGGATGGACAAGAGAAAATAAAAAAGAAAGAAAATAAATATATATCATAATGTCTATAATGCCCTTATATATCATGTTTTATTATATTTTTAAAAATAAAATAAAAGCAAAAATTATATCATGAAATTTATTTTCATATTATTATATTTTAACATCAAATAATTTAGTAAAAATATGTCATTTTATATTTTAAAAATCAAAAGTGGTCACTTTTTAAAATTAAATATAATAACATAAAAATATATGCTATCATAGTATTTATATAAAAAAGTAAAAATATAATCTAGATAAACAAGCTTGCCATATGTCTCATCTTCCCTCACTATATGGCTCATCATAGTCATCATATTCTTCATTGAGATCACCTAGTCAAAGATGGGTCCAGTGAAAATATAGTTAAGAGGTAAAGGAGAAAACAAATAGAGGGAAAAATATTTTACTCTCAGAATCTCTCCATTTTTGGAGAGAAAAATTGGGAGAAAAATGTAATAGATCTCACACCCTATTTTCTTTCTAAATTTTCTTTCCTCTTACTTGTTCTTCCTCATCCGGATAGGAAATAAAATTTATCTTCTCTTTTGATTTTTTCCATGTTTTCTTTCCTCATATATTTTCCTTCCATCTAAACAGAGCTTAAAGTTAAGTCTCCTAAATCCTTCATTTCAATTCTCTTCCATTTTCTCAAGATTTTGAGTTAAATTTGCTTGAATAAAGTGATTTTTCAGTCTATAGAGGCTATAAGTTTAAACCTATTAATTTAAATAGAATAATAGAAATTGTTTAGGTTAATTAAATCTAATGTTTATGACTTTACAAGTGTTTGGTGAGAGGAGGCCATTAATGGCTGAAAATGGCCACAAATAAGGTTATTGAAAGAGTTAGATGGCCATTAATGATGATTTAAAGGTTCATTGTAACTAATATGAGCTAAAGGGAGTTAAAGAACCTAATAGGTATGTTTAAATGCTAGAGATTGGAGTTTTAAATAGTGAAAGTGTTGGGATTTATCCTAATGAGATATTCATAATTGTTGATATAGTTAAGTTGTAGATTAATTATTTTTCACATCATTCAAGCTAAGTAAAGCTTTGTAAGAAATTATTGTTGAGGGGCAAAATATTTGACCTCTTCACAAGTTTGAAATAATTGAAAAAAATCTTGTTTGTATATTTGTGTGTTAACTGGTTATATTGCCTTACGAACCGAATTGAGAACTTGCAATTGTGTCATGCTATGTTTTGAAATTATGAGTATGTTTCTAAATGTAAACAAAAATAATACAATATGACATAAAATTGATGCTCTAGATTATGTTTGGTATAGAATGATCTTGATTGGTTGAGAACATGAATAAATGCATCATTGAGTATGATTATGTGATAATGAATGAGAAATATGAATCTTGATTTGTAAAATGGTGGTTATTGAATTATGTGAGAAGGCATATATGGATATGAAATGAATTGTGATGTGTTGAGCATGATGGTTGAGTGATTACGTGCCATGAATATGACTTTTGAAAATGTGCATGTTGTTTATTAAACATGAATTGCATTGCATGATCATATGAAGTAAGAGTTTGTCTAGGGGAGAGAAGTAAAAATTCTAAATTTACATGGTATGGCTACCATTTGAAACTTGAAAAATTGCCTTTAATAAATTAGTGTCCTACTTATTCTACAAGAGATTGTCTCACTTGTCCAATGAGAGATTCAAAACCTAACTAATTTTACTTAACGACACCTCATAGTGTAAGATTTAGAGAAAACCATGACCTATAAGTGAGTAAAGTAGCTTTAGCTTGACAACTCTTCACAAGTAGAAGACTTGAGTAGTTTAATCACATGGATGAATTCCCCATAATAACACAAGGTTTCATGTCATAAGTATTATAAGGTTATAAAGATGGTATTGATCATGCATCTCATATACTAGTCATATAATTTTTGTTATTGTGGCCTTGCATCTCATGTAATAGCCATATGATTATTATTATTGTATCCTTGCATTTCATATTAAGAGCATGTGGTTGTTAGTATTGCAACTCTTGTGTATTATAATGCCTAAATCATATGATTATTAGTATTGTATCTGAATGAGTTGTGTTATTGTTGATGTGCAAAAATTTAAGAAATTTATATGCCAATTGCATTAATATAATTTATTGACATGTATTTGTATAGGTTATATGTACCTTAGTTACTAAATAGTTGTACTTACTCCTCTCTCTTCAATATTTTTAGGTACTAATCAAGCCAAGAAAGAGGAAAAGTGTCGGAAGCTTATGAAGATAAATTCCTAATCGTAGGCCTCCTTCATTTTGTTTTGTTATGTGTATTTAATTATGATGTTACCAACTAAGAACCTCATATTTTTGTAATTACTTGCATTATATATTTGAATGAGTTAAGTGGTGTGCTTTAGGTCCTAGGTTATATGTGAATATTTGGAAAATCTAGATAGGGCTAAAATGCTAATTTAAGTAAGAAATTTGAATGTATGTAAGAATGAAATTATTTATATGAGGATTTATGTGAAATTTGAGTCCCCCCTGCTATTTTTAAGATTGAGAAGTGGAGCATTAAAAATAAATTTTACATGTTATTGGAGTGCCGTGGTGCACAACTTATATTGAGTCTATTGAATATAGTCTAAAGGGGATAATGAGTTTATGTCACTTGGTTGTGATTTTAGACACTTTAGTTGTGTTTTGAAAACAAAAAGAAGTGAGTTTGTATTTGGATGTCTAACTTTTGAATGAGAAATGATTTATACGTAAAATAAATGATATTAGTTAGAACTTAGAAATAGCTTTTATATACATCTAAATTACCTCAATTAGATGTCAGATAAAGAAATAGAGCACATCAAACATTTTTCCTTGTTGCTCTCAAATGATAGCAACAGCCAACAATGTTGTCTGTTTTGTGCAAAGCACCACAGTATATGACATAAAGAGGGTTGTGCCTTGATGCATGAGAGACATGCTGCATTGCACCTTTATGCTCTTATATCGAAATGTTGTTTTTCAACTTAAATGCTTTGAAACAAATTGATATTCATACTTTTATAAATATATTTACTCTAATTTTGGTTTATTAAAGTTATATAATGGTGGTTTTAGAACTTAAAAACTTGGTATCCTATTTTAAATGATTTTTTTATTGTTATGGTAATCCTTTTGGGTTAATCCCATAATTACCTTGGTGTTGGAGTTTTAGTATAGATTAATAAGGGCAACCTTACGCTAAACATTTACTCATAATTGACTTCCTACAACTTCAATCATAACTTTTTTAAAATTTATAAGTGACTTTTCTTAAATTTACAAGAAGTGATGCATGAATTGATGAGACAATCTATTTATTCATAATAAATTTTCATAATTGACAAGTGATTTTCTTCAAATTCACAAGTGATTTTTCTTAAATTCATATGTCACAATTTAAAAACTCGTTATCTATCAATTTACAATCAACTTTTCATTAATTCACGAGTAATATTCTTTAAGTTCAAAAATTAATTTTTTTAAGTTCCCGGGTGTGCCTTCCATTAACTATTTCAAACAATTATTTAATTATTTAATTCAAAATAATGACCATGGTTCTTGCATAATATTTAATAATTAAAGGTCTTTAATTGTTATTAATATCTTTATAAGGTCCATAATGATATTTTCCCCAAGATATTACACAATTTAACATCTTTTATAATTATGCCCAATTTCAATATATTACATTTAAATTAGAGCTGATAAACCAAAAAAATTAATTAATTTAATAAATAAATTGCCTTTTAAATTACAACAACGTAGATGGGGAATGAAATACAATTAGTGCACGTTGGACAAAGTTGGATTGAGTCATCAAAACTTGTCAAGCAAAAAGACTGAAACTTTTCATTGCACAAAAGAACCAATATGGCTTTTGGAGTTCATTTTTGGTCCAAACTTCTGTTCACATTTCATATGAAATCTATTCCTTTGCTATCCGCCTTTTATCGAAGTTTCTGTTTCACATGTGATATTTTCTAAACCAATTATTACTTAATTTAAACGGGAAGCATATACTGGTTCGCGGCTCTTGATTGTGATTATATATATATATATATATATATTTCATCCGTTCAAAAATATAATATATTTTTAATTGAATTTTACCTTACAATAAAGTCGTTACCTACTTTCAAACTAATTCTATCATTTTATATTTATCTCTATTAAACATTCTATAATAAATATAAAGTCATTCATCAATAATGATACTTTTTAAAGAAAGGCAATGATTACACCTTAAAAGATTAAAAATGTCTTACATCGTTGAATATCTAATTCCTCAAAAAATGCTTTACATTTTTGAATGAAGGAAGTTATAACTTCAAACAATGAAATCTATCTATCTGTTCTTAATTTATAAGATACTTTTAAAAATCATTTAGTGTTTCAAAATATAAAATATTTTGACAAAAATAGAGTTTCATTGATTATAATTGTTATCTTTTCTCTCTTTATTTAACAGTTTCTAGATATAAAGTTATATTAAATTAAGGATATTTTTGTAAATTTATATTTTGTTTTTTAAAACATAAGATTTTACAATGTATTTAATGAATTTTATTTATTTTATATAATTTTTTAAAAAACAAAATGTCTTATAAATGAGGGACGGAGATAGTATTAGCTATTATTATTAACTCTAAAATGAGGGATAAAATTACTACCTAAAAAATTGAACCCAATTATAATAACAGAAATCAGAAAGAAAAACCTAGCCAAAACCGAAAAACGAATTAACTAAACCAAACAGATGACATTTAATTTTTTTCATTTCCTTTTGGTTTCGGTTTGATTTTCCTTACTCTTTATCCATTATAATTAAGTAATAGAAAAAATGACACTCGATATCATACAAGACAGTTAATCAATCAGATTAAATTTTTAAAAATTTTTAAAATATGAATTATAAATAAAAAAATGATAATAAAATCTTTTTGAATTATATACAACAACTCGGTCCTTCAAAATGTTATACTTTCGTAAAGTCTCTATAATCTCTTTATCAATAAATTTTAAATTAAAAAATTATTTTACCTTATTGACAAGTTATAATTTCTTATTTAATTTTTGTAATTTTTTTGAAGAAAAGTTATAATTCTTTAAATAAAAGTGTAAATAGAGTTTGTTATTTTGACAACTTATTTTTCATAATAAAAATTATATTTGACAAATTGTGATTTCTTATTCAATTCTTATAATTCATCGAACAAAAGTTGTAATTGTGGCTTATTTTTTAATAGCAGCAATTACATTTGACAAATTGTGATTGGGGCTTGTCATTTTCAGTAAGGGTAAAATGATCTTTTTATTTTAAAATTTATTGACATAGAGGTCCAAAGGAATTTTATTAAAATTATGGCATTTTAAGATGCCAGATTGTCATTCATATAATTGGGAGGGATTTTATTGTTATTTTTCCTTATATATATGCATTTAAATAGATGTAAAAATGAAAATCTGAGTCGCTAAAAAAAAGACATTTAAGTTTCATAGGTCACTCCTAGGAATTTTAGTTGCCATTCATGTATTTATAAGTATTTGAATAATATATGCACGTCAATTTTTAACAAATTTTAGACAAGCGAACGTAGTTAATTTGAAAAGTTTGTACCCTAACTCTCATTCTCTCTAAATATAATAACTTAAAAGAAAAGATCAATATTCTCTTGCTCATTTACAATGCAAAGAAAGAATATTTTATATTTATAAGACATGTCATTGACATTTTATCACACGTTTTTACTTTTTACTACATTAAATGTTGAGAATTGAAATTATTTTATTTTAAAAAATATATTTAATATGAAAAGTTAAAAACTTATTAACTTTTAAAGCTATTAATGAGTTTAAGGGTTTTTATTTATCCCGTAAAGTACATTTAGAATTTGAAAAATTACATATAAATACCCAGAAGGAGGAGGAGGGAGTGAAATTATTTTAGAACAAAAACTACTACTTTCTCTATTTTAAAATTATAAGAACTTTAATCAATTTACACTTTTTATAAGTTCTTAATGACATTTAAAATTTCACATTGATTTATGTTTATCCTTATTAATAAGTTATATTGTTTAAAAAAAACTTACTAATTATGCTCCTAATTAAAATATTTTAAAAATTATATTAATTATATCTTAAAACATTCAAAATACCTTGTAATGTTAACATGAGATTTAAAAAGAAAGCAACAAGTTGATACGAATCTGAAGTAATGAATTTTTTTCCTGGGTTTCAGGAAATGATATGGGAGATGATTTTCTTGCCTCCCCTTCCACGGGGACAGATTTTAAAACTAATTTTTTAGATCGGGGCTCAGTGATAGGAAAGCACAATATAGTTTATATTTATCACTTATCAGAAATGATTCACATGACGAGCAAGTTATCAGGTAGAGTATGTTCTAATTCAAACCTTCAACCTCGTCCTCAAGTTTTGGTTTCTGTTGTGGGATCTCAATCATGTTAATATAATATAATGGTTTGACTGTGAATCCCTCCAAGATTCTTACACTTTATTCTGTTGTGGGATCTCGGTCGGTTAGTGCTATATTGTTCCTCAAGTTGTCATATGTCATGGTTGGTCACAATATTACTTATACTTGATGTGGACAACAGGGTAAGCAAAAAAAAAAAATAAATAGAATATTGATGCTAGAAATCAACTCATACCTCTCCACAATATAAGTGGGCTAAATATTCTTCAAGCAATGAACATGTTACAATTGATTTGTATATATTTCCTTCTGTTTTATGATTTGAGAAGTTAGGGTTTAGGTGATTATTGAGGTTTATGTTGGGTGGTAATGTATTTATACCCATTGATGTTTAATTGATTTAGAATATGAATTGGGTTTAATTCTTCGAATCAGAATGTTGGTTGACTCCCTAATTAAATTGAAGATTAGGGGATTTTATGTAATAGGGCAATTGGATGATAATCTATAGTTTACATGAGTAAGTTGTGCTGGGAACTATTGTAAACTGGATTGGAATTAAGCACTCGCGGCATAAGAGTGGGGTTTAGGGAAATTAGGATTTTATGACTAACTTTGCTTTGTCCTAATTAATTATTAGTAGTAGTTTGCATTAATATGGATTATGATTAATCATGTAGATTGACTGTGGTGTGGTTGATTGGACTTTGATATCCACAAGTTTTGTTGGATCAAGTGAGTTTAGCAAAGGGATAACATTTTAGTTTAGAGCTGATAATTTGGCCAAGCCTGATGGGCCAGCCTTAATCCATCCTAAAAAAGTTAGGATTGAGCTTGATTATATAGGCTTTTTTAAGAGGAATGATATTTTAAGCCTAATCTGAATAAACCCGATCCGAATTGAGCCTAATCCAAATAATCTCAATAGTTAAATTTCCAACTTTATATGAATATAGAGTTAATAATTTTGGTCAAGTCCGACTGGCCAACCTGAATCCAACTGAAAAAAATTAAAATTGGATTTGACTATATAGACTTTTTTAAGAGGGTAAGATACTTCAAGCTATATCGGAATAAGCCCAACACAAATTGAACCCAACTCGATAAACTTAATCCACCCGAATAACTAGCTCTAATCTAGTTACTCTCTTATGTATTGAAAAATATCCTCATTTGATGTATTTCTTATAATAAACTAACCTGAGACCATTGTTGCCCATAGAGGCTTATCCCAATATACATTGTAAATTGTTTTATGTGTTTCAATAAGATAAGTTTGAAATTGTTTTTTTACTACGCTTGTGTGATTTGATTTTTTTTTTTAGTTGCTCTATGTTTTTTCAAGTATGCTAGTACTGCTATTGTGAAGAAATTATTTGAGACTATTATATACTTTCGGACTTGTCAAACTTGTCCATTAGAAATCTTTATAATGTAGTTTTAAGCCTTTCAAGCATTGCTTGCATATTGTTGAATGTGAGAAATGTACTTTGAAGCTTTTTAAGCATATTTGTGTATGAATTGGTGTTGGCCATGTAAAAATATACTTTGATCATTTTCTTTTGTACAATTTCAAGTATACTTGTTTGTGAATTTAATTCTGAAAAATATTAAATAATGTACCAAAGAATGGAGATGAGAAAAGCACGACCCGTTTATCTCACATTTCATTAAAAAGTTGGATTTTAATAATTGGTTCTAAAATGATACATAGAACTTTGAAAAGCTCGTACTCGGCTTTTTTTTTTATTTGTTTAAATATTAAATAAATTTATTCCAAAAAAAAATCATTAAAGTTCAATGTATAAATTTGTAGTGTAATTTTGTGATAGATAGAAATTTGTTGTTCTTTAAGAAATACAACTTTATTTATTTTATGTAATTATTTTTTTCAATTTTTTGCATCATGGGAATAATTTAAATTTGAATTATCAAATTTTAAAATATTTGTATTGAGTTATATTTTTATTTCCTGTAAAGAACTGCTGCAACTTAGACTTTAGATATTATAATGAGTTAAATGCAAACTAACATCTAAATTATAAATCCAGCAACATCTAAAATCCGAAACTCTTTTTTAATATAATATTTTCTTTTAACTTTTGAACACAGTATAATATCACTCTTATGTCATATTATTAATAAAAGCTAACTTTAACTTTTAATTGATTATAAAAATAATAATAAAAACTTCAAAAATTACCTAAAAAACCAAAAAATTGTAGAAAATGATTAAGAATATTTTCTTCTTGGTCATTTTTATAAATTTTGAGGTTTTTTTATTTTTTAATCTACTAACGATCAAAATTAACTTTGTCAATAATAAGAGTCATATTATATCATTTTTAAAAATTGAAAGAAAACATTACACTAAAAAAGATTTTAAAATCTCATATGCTCTTGAACCTATGATTTAGAAGCTAATTTGCCATTTAATTCTATTATAATTCATATGTTATATTTGTACTAATGAATTTATTTTTCAAGATTAAAATATTTAGATTTTGGATAATGATAAAAATTGAGGAAGATTATTAGAATTTAATTTCCATTACCATATTGTAAAACTTTTGTGTTTGTTGGATTGTGCGATTTGTACTTCAGAACATTTATAATTAGTAATTTATGTTTGTATTGTACTTCTCCAATCTATATTATAAGGCTTTCTAGAAAACATATTTAATCCTTAATAAAATGAATACTATGAGATATTAATTACATTATTCCAATTATTATTATATTAAATTTATTAACTATGAGAAAGAATGTAATATAAATATAAAAAAAATTATTTAAATATGAGTAAAATTAAAAGTTTATTATATTTTCAAACAAAGTTAATAACCTAATTATCTCTCTTTAGTTTTGGTAAAACAATTGAAAGTATTTTGTAATAGGAATTGAAGGGTAGTACAGTCAGACTTCGTACCAGAGACATAATTTTGGGGGAAAACATTAAAAAAAAAAAAACCAACTTACAAGTCTAGTTCTTTTTCCAATTTGTCATCCACATATATTTTTTTTGTGAAAGCAATCTTTTTCAAGATACCATCGAACACAATGTAAACACCTTTGATAGCAAAGATTTGAACTTTGATTCATTATACTGTAATGAATTAGTCTATTCTACAAGACTTAATCCTATCAATTACATGTCTAGTTCTAAAACATGAACACAAGCCTTCTAAATTAATAAAATCAGGAAAACAAGGCTTTTGGGTTTGAACCAGAATTGGCTATCCATAAGCATAAGCGTCCCCCCTTGGGGAATACATTAGACTTACTAATTACCACAAGACCTTTTTTTTTAAAACCAAAAAAAAATAGTAAAAGCCCCAAAATGATTAATGTAAAATTAGGAATCACAGTTCAAGGACATAAGAAAATAATGCAGAGGGAACGTTGAATCTCATTTATTGAGATATTTGTTAGGGCCACAAGATTAAATGAGTTCATGTAACGACATCATGTTGGGGACTCTTAACGTTGGGAAAGTTTGTAAGATTACAACTTATACCTTATACTCAATTCTAACAGTTCACAAAAAAAAAAAATCTTAAAATTTATTAACTTTAATAGAAATTTAATACATTCTTAACTTTCCTTCTATAAACATATGCTTTTTGAAAGAAAAGGGCAATCTAATGCATTAAAATGAAATGCAATTGATGATAGCCCATTTAGTAATGGCCATTTTTGCATTGTGTTGTGCTTCTTTAGTTGCAAACCACAATCTTAATGCCTGGTTAGGAACCTGGAGCGTGTCCTAGGTGTAAAATAATTTTCAATTGGCATAGTAGGATGTTTCTTTTTACTGGCATTACTCTCCGGGATTGACTTAGATGGAGCAGGTGCATTGGGTTTCATTATCATTAGACACATGTTCCTCCATGTCTGCTTGTACATCAGCAAACTTTCTTTTTTTCCCACTTTTTAATGATTCTTGCATCTAATGACAAACATCAAAAGGAACTTTACTGTAGGAAACTACATTTTCACTTACACTAGCAAGATCATGCTTCAATCTATTTATTCCACCTCCTTTATAGCTCAATGCATAATAAAGACAGTATATATATTTTTGTTGCCCTCTTTTCTTAAAGCAACATGTGCCCATGCAGGATCTTTTTTCCCCATAAACTGATGAGGTTCCAGATGCGGCCGAGTGGCTAGCAGGGGTAGGATTGCTGGAATTAGGGGTAGGATTCTCAATCCCATCACTACCAGAATACTTCTAATATCCATATTATAACTTTAGTCTGCAAGTTACGATAATTTCAACATAAGTAACATCTAATGCAAAAAAAAAAAATTAGAGCAGCCAAAGCAATCAAAGCAGCTAGAATACAGTACAAAATAAGAACAACATGAAGCTTGAATTAATTTTTAGCAACCAGAGAAAAGAATACCAACACAAATCATAATAGAGCAATATGAAGCTCGCAGAGGGGAAAGAGAGAAGCATACCTGAATCAAGTGGGGGGGAGAGCAAGAGCAGCTACCTGAGAGGCTGAGATGGATTGTTTAAAGCTCAGGTGAGACGAGGGTGAGACGCGATCCAAAAACAACATTCAGAGTTTAGACAGAGCACATCATTCAAATTCCAAAACAAGAAGAGGTTCTCACCTTCTCGGTTATAGGTTCAACATTCGAATTCTGACAGAGATGAGAACTGAAGCTTGGATTAATTTTCAAACAACCAGAGCAAATCGAATACATATACCAAATCACAAATAAAGCTCGAAGATACAGAGCCACATTAAAGCTTGTAGAGGAGAGAGCGAGAGAAGTATACTTGAATCAAGTGGGGGGAGAGAGAGAGAGCTACCTGAGAGGTTGGGATGCGGACCGTTGAAGCTCAAGTGAGATTTAGACAAAGCACAACATTTGGATTCTAAAAAGAGAAGAGAGATGAGGGCGAAGCTTTGAGGCAGAGCTAGACACAAGTTCAGCATCCAGATTCAGCCTGAGATGAGATGAGATGAGGGCAAACTGGCCCAAGTTCAGACTGAGACTATGCCTTTGTTTCAGAGTTCAAAAAATGAGAAATGCGTTCAACCTTTAGCGAGATTGAGACGTAAAGGCACAGAATCAAGGCTTTTGATTTCTTTTTTTAAATTTTATTTTTTTAATAGTATGACCCCTAAAATGATGTTGTTTTGGGGTTAGTTTTTTCAAAAATAATAACCCGCACAACCCCACTTAACCCGTGGGGTTGGGTGGGTTAACCCAGGTCACATGAGTCCACTTTGATCATCTGAACGAACTGGACTAGTCATCGGGTCGTCGAATTGCCGGTCTGGTCTGGTTTTTAATACCCATGAAGTTGAGGCAGATGAAGTCTTAAAGTCTAAAAGTTAATTTCAAAGTAGAATGATAATTAAGTCTTAAAAGGAATAATTCCTAATAGTTAGTTAGATTTTTTATTTAAAAAATTTTGAAAAATAAGTTAAAACAATATATTGATTCTAATAATTACAACTTCAAAAATTTTATATTCTAAAGAAATAAATTTAAATTATAAATTTAACTCTTAGTTTGTAATTAACATTTCTATTTATAACTACTTGAATTAATATTTACAGTTCATTTTTAGAAAATTTTGTCAAAGACTTAACTATT
>NW_026555983.1:0-44751 GCF_029017545.1 Prosopis cineraria | reverse complement strand
AAACATTTCACCTTTAATCAATGTACAAGCAAGCAAACCACAGATGCCTTGGGACATGCAAGAAGTCACCTTTAATCAAACAAGTAAAGATTGAAATTCAAGAAATACATCAAACTTAATCAAGTATAGATGATGTTTACTAAATCTTTGGTAAATCCAATCCATGTATATACTTAGGTGCAAACTTGTTGAAATACTTTTGTCTAATTCAACTCTTCAAAACTGTTATATTAAAAATAAGGTTTCTTAATTAAGATATATTATTTTGACATCCTGCCCCCTAATAGAAACATATTTGAATAAGCTGCTCTTCATTGGAATTTTCTTTATTTTTAATTGTTAGAAATTGAGCCGCCCCCCAAAAAAAAAATCATGATTTTACGCAATTGCATTTTGAATTTTGATTTCAAAACAAAAATTTATGACAATTTGATAGGAACAGCTTTGACACATGATGAAAGCGAATTAAATGCCAAAATTAAAACCAGAGATTCATAGTTGAAATTTGGTTGTTTGCAATTAGGCTGAAAAAACACTAACAAAGCACAAGTGTTCGTTATTATTGGGACAGGGTATCATATCTTCTCCTTGCTTTTGTTCTCTTTAAATGGTATTTCGTCTCTCCTGCTTCCATAACCAATAACCATTGACTTCTCCAAAACGTGACAATCTAACAACTTCTCAAGAGAAATAACTCAGATGTGATAGAGCTGAATCTACCTGTAGCTACATACTCTGGTGCAGCATAACCTTTAGTTCCAATAATTCTGGTTGAAACATGAGTGTTATCTCCAGTAGGACCATCTCTTGCCAGGCCAAAATCTGAAAGCTTTGCGGTTGAAGTCCTGAATAAGTTTTGCATAAAGTCCTTCAGAATGGAGGGTTCCATGTAAAACTGATGTAGTTATTACAGATTTCCAAGAAAATAAATAAATAAATAAAATATAAACAATAAAAGTGTGCTACATATTATACCGAATCAAGTAATACATTAGAAGCCTTTAAGTCCCGGTAGATAACATTTGCATCTAAGGTATGCAAAAATGCTAATCCTTTAGCAACGCCAACTGCAATATTGATTCGTGCAGCCCAGGATATGGGCTGAACACCTTCTGCAGAGAGAAAAGTAATTTGAGGTATCATGAGTTAAATGACATTATGGCTCAGTTCAAAGGCAATAGGTAGCACTCTTGTAATCAATGGATTGATTTTGTTAAAGATATGGCTTAAATATCATTTTATGCTATATTTAGACTAGAGATGACAATTAAAATACGGCCTTCAGAAATACGGAGAAAGGAAAACATGAAAATCTTCAAGTTCTGCCATCATTAACAGTCATTGAAAATCATCTTCATGAGCATGCCTTCAAAATCGATTTTAGGGAAAATATTCTTAATTTCTCAGGACCACCACATTCTGCCATTTTGCAAATATTTTTATGAATGCATAATGGATAAAAAAATATTCCACTCATCACCACAGAATTGTCACCATTATTCTGGACTTGTCCCTGATATCCATGCCTTCCAAGATATTTAACTCTACAAGGAGCACAGTCTCCGGTACATATCAAGCTTATCATAGTAATATCTTTTGAAAGCTTGAAAAGCATTAAACTACAAATATTCTTGAAATTAGTGTCGTTTGTTATGTAATCCATTCATGATTTCTTTATCCTTAGTCTTTGCTTTCGGTGAATTAATCAATTCAATATCATGATTCAAAAACCAAATTGGTACATATCATTATATAGAAATACAAGTTTCACGTTCATGTAATGCATTCACAATTTGTGGCTTTATTATGATTAAAAAAAGTCTTCTTCTTCTTCTTGTGGAAAGCTATGGTGAATAGTTTCGTTAATATTGGGAATCAAAAAGTCAGAGCAGAATGAGAAACTACTTACTTCTGAATAAATGATTCTCCAAACTTCCTTTCTGCATAAACTCATAAACTAGAAGCCTTTTTTACCATCTGAGCAATAACCAATAAGTTTGACCAAATTTTCATGGTGAAGTTGGCCTAGATAATTGACTTCTGCCTGCCCAAAAAAAAATGGCAAGTCAGTCAAACACCTAGCAAGAGACAGTGAAATTAGCAAGTAGCTTGATTCAAAGGTCTTTGTTACATACAAGCATTCCTTGTGGCCTTGGAAGCTTTCTGGCTTAAGTTTCTTAATGGCCACCATGATTCCACTCCCTGGTCTTGCAGGAGCAAATGAGTTCTCATTAATCCATCCCTTGTAAACATACCCAAAGCCCCCCTCCCCAATTAAATTTTCCATTCTGAAATTTTTTGTGGCTTCTCTTAGATCATGAAGCTGAAGGATTTGAGACTGGAAGAGATGGATCTGTTGATGGTTGGTTCTAAAGTTTGTAATGCAACTTTTCGTTCTGAAGAATTTGACTTCTTACTTATCTCACTTTGAGACTTCGCCTTTCCTGATAATAAATGAGAAACAGGTTAAAAGCAACCATGAGATTAATCTATCAAATCATAACCACTTCGCTGTGTCACTCCACAAAGTCAATAGTACCAAAATAGAGTGCAATCATATGTAATGATTCAGAGCCCCAATGTGATTCTGTCCTAGTCGATATCCAATATTTGCATGTTTGTGAGTATCTTGAATCATTGTGATTTCCTTGGCTTGTGATCATGGAAAATAAAAGAGCAGTTGAAGTTTGCATCATGATTTACTTGTTAAACTATAACTTCTGATGTTCTATGGCATAACGGATCTGGCTTGGTTGGTAGATTTATGCATGCGCTTATTTGAGTATGTATGCAAGGATCTTTGACCCAGACAACTCAAATGAGACGATAAAAAGCATTCAAAAAAATATAAGTTTAAGGTTTCCTCAGAAGAAAAGGTAGAAAAATTATTTTTGGGCAAAAAAAAAAAAAAAACAATTATGTGGACCAAAACAACCAAACTCCATGCAAAGCCAGGAGGAAACCAAGGAAGATACATGTAAATACGCCTTCAGAGGAATGTGATCATCAAAATTCAAAGCAGCATCAGCAAAATAGAACAACAGAAGAAAAATAAATCAACGAAGGGCAAATAAGGCACCAAAAGAGGAAGATAATGCATTCAGAAATCATAACTAATGGCAGATACTGACCAGAAATGTTAGAGGAAGACACATGAACAACGGGTTTCCTACAGGAATTTCCCATAGCGAAGAAAAGATTCTCTCGTTAGACCAAAGCGTGAGTGAAGAAGGAAAGTTACAGAAGGAAGCGAGTAGGTTGTGGGGTTTTAAGGAGGACAAGGATGCTGAAGGAAGGGCCATTGATGTGGATTGCTATATGAAACAGCAAAGGAAGAAGTAAAACAGCGTAGTCAATGGGGCAAATAAGCACAGGTTGAAACTTGAAGAGGGAAATTTCAAATTTACGGATTTTTTTAAAGAAAGATCATACCTTTCTTTTTCGGTCGGTCACTCCAAGACACCAGCCCAAGGGCTAAACTTTATACACACAAAAACGAAAGAGGCTATGGATGGTCCTACCAGACTCGGTTTAATTTGTGGGTCATCCATTGACCCTGCTTCAGGCCGTTTCCTATGATTATTCTATTTCGATTTTTGGTAAGGGGCAAAGTCACAAAGAGAGAGATAGAGCTTTTATTTTTGGCAGATATTGGAAAGAGTCTGCTCTACCTTGTTTAGTACTTTCTATTTAGATTTTATTCACCGACTCGCCATCAATAGGAGCAACAGGGTAGGCAAGCAAATATATTAGACTCCCTGGATCATACCTTTAAGAATGATTCTTTATTCTTTATAAAATATAAGAAAAAGTATATTATCATTTTTTTATTTTATCTTTATTATTTATGACTCATGATATATTGTATATCTCTTTTTTCTTAGGATAAAGCTAGAAATTTTTTTTATTTTAAGATACATCTAATTTTTTATTATAATAAAATAGTTAAAAGTGTCTTATAATAATAATCAATTACAACTCAAATATTTTACAATATAATTAAATATTACAATGTTTATAAACAACTTATAAGAGAAAAATGATAACTAAAAATAGCTACCGTTTTTCTCTGGGAGCATGCATAAAGGATAAGTAGAAGGAAAGGTTCCTTTCAAAGCACTAAATTTTCAGGTGAGTAACAAGAGGAGTACATTCAACAACCATCACATTCCAAAAATATTTTCCATGCCATGGGCGTACCTCCTCTTTTCCTTATTGCTTCACTTCTGATGAATTTTTTTTCCCTACATATAAAGAAAATTTAGATAAGTCGAATCTCAAGAATTTATTAGGCTCAAGACATGCCTCTAAATTTAATGAGAATTTTGAGAGGTACTTATAAATAACTCACTAATAAAATTTTTCATATCAACATTAAGATTTGATTTCATAAACTTCTAAGTTGTGGGATAAATTCTTATCAATTGGATCAAGCTTTGTTAATGTTTTAGTGAAGTTATTCAAACCAAAAGAAAGTAAAGGCTTGCAAGTTTCAGAAATGCAGAAAGCTTGGTTTGGTTTCATCCAGATACAAAAAATCTAGAGTACGCGAACTTTCACTAGCTGCTTAAGACATTGAACTGCCGTAACTTTCCTAATATCATGGCAGTTTTAATATAAGGCTTTCATGGTTGAGAGGGAAGCTTTCCTTGGATCACTTCCTTAGCCTTTTTGACAGAAACTTGAGCTGAAATGAAGAAAGAATTATCATACTTCCTTTTGGTTTTATGAGTCCAATTCCTAATTTTCTTTCGTTTGGGGGAGCTGGCAAAGAAATCGTTCTGAGTAAAAATGCTAATTATTATTTCTGTTTTATCCTAGTTGGAATTTTCCCTTAAGAACTCAGGCAGATCCCTTTTGCAAAGTAATTTCATTATTTTACAATGTTTTGCAAGCTGAGAAATTTTCAATATTGTGTTAATAACCTTCCTCTAAATTATTGCTAGCGTCTTTAGTTTTCTTAAATCCTTTTGACACTTTTCTTCTTAGTTATTGTTAGAAAGATTTATGAAAAAATAACAATAAAATTTCTCTATTATATAAATGATAATTTAGTATATCAAAATGTCATAATTCTACTGAAGTTTTTAGATACTTTTAGTGAAAAGATCATTTTACCTTTATTAAAAATAATAAGTGCAATCACAACTTTTGTTTAGAGAATAACAACTTTTATTTTATAAATTGTAAGGGTTGAACAAAAAATTATAACTTATCAAATGTAATTTATGTTATTGAAAAACAAGCCCCAATCATAACATTTGCTTAAGAAATAATAACTTTTATTCTGTGAATCGTAAAAGTTAAATAAAAAATCACAACTTGTTAAGTGTAATTTCTGTTATTGAACAATAAGTTCTCAAAATAATAAACCTTAATCACAACTTTTGTTTAAAGAATAATAATTTTTATTTAAAGAATTACAAAAATTAAACAAGAAATCACAAACTTATCAATAAGAGTAAAATTATCTTTTTAATTTAAAATTTATTAACACAAAAGTTTATAATAACTCCAATGTAATTATGATATTTTAAATGATTATATTGTCATTTATATAATTCAAAAAAAATAATCATTTTCGTAAAACTTATTCTATCCCAATAGTTCCCATTTGATTTAGGAATCGTGCAAGGCCTTGTGGGGTACTTCAAATTTGGTTTACGCTGGGAAAAAAAGATTCTTTAGACATAGTGTTGACAAATGAATCTCCAAACCTTTGACTTTTTCTCAATCACAGACACAATAAGCATCCAATATTCCAATGTTACTTACAATCCCATGTCTTTTCTAAGAAGCATATTGTCCTAATTACTTATGTTAATAGCTCTTACCCCCTTTCCCTCCAATAATGCACCAAAACCCCTTTGAACAAGCATTTTAGAAGAGACAGTTAAAACACTATCATTACGCATCTACAAAAAAATTCTAAAGGTCTACAGGATCTCTTGACATACATAACTTATATCTTGGAATTCACAATTTTCAACGCTTCTTCATATGATTTCAAAATCTCACAAAATTGCTACAAGAATTCTTAAGGAAAGACCGAAGCTGTAACATTTTAAATTTTAATCTAGAGATGATGAAATAATTTTATATCATTTTTTAGGTACGGAAAGGAAATTAAGAGTATAGCAAATTACTAAGCGTTTATTGATGATTAGGAGTTTAGAAAATAAATAAAATAATTCTAAAAGGAGAATTTATCAAAATAAAATAAATAATAAAAATTTAATTTCAGGTGAAAAAATATAATAATAATGATAATAATAAGATATAAAAGAGAGAGCATGAATGAATAGATAATAAATAAATAAATAATACATATATGTACTTGTTTATGTATGAACATTTGTTTACGATGTGTAATACATGTTAGAAAAAAAATTTAAAAAAAAGATGGAAATCATTTTGGGTGTGGGCCCAAAGCCCACTCTTATTCCGATTTAATGTACCCCAACACACGCACACACAGCACACTGAGAGTAATTCAACGCGGCAGACACAAGAGGAGGTGTCAGTGCTAGCATCGCGTGCAAAGGCTATAAGTGATAGTCAGATATTTAAAGGGTGATTTTAAATTTTTTAAGGCTAGACTCTTATCGTGAGTTTTTATTGTTTGAATTCTTATTGTGTAATTTCTTATAAGCTCAAGAAAAATAGATAGCTTGAGATTTTTTTATATGTATGGCAATTATATCTGTTGTGGTAATTTATACAAACATGCTCCTGTATATTTTATCTAATGAAATATGATACATATATATATATATATATAGACTCTATGGCAAACTGTTAAAAAACTGTAAATGATGTAATTGGAGAATTTATTGAGTTACTTTAATTTGGTCAACAATGCATGTGACTTATTGCCACCATGATTATGTTAGATACTATATTTCTTTTAAAACTTGTTTGTATGCATGTGATTGTTGCATATGCATGTCGTGTATTGGGGATGGGTTGAAGAGATGATAAGATGATGATGATGATAATGACATTAATGGGGATGTTAATTTATATATGATTGTGATCACATAATTTGCCTTCATTGCAGTGGCGAAGCCAACACTTGAGAAGGGCATATACACCCCATCAACTTAGAGGAAATTATAAATGAGTAGTAGATAATTTTACCTTCTCTAATCACAAAATGTTGAACCCCTTGAAATCTAGGTTTTTTTTTTAAATGTTTTAACTTAAATCCAATTATGAATTTACTAAGTCCATAACTCTAATATAATTTTTAGAAAAGAATATAGTTATTTATTTAATTTTTTTAAATCTCTGGTTAATTATTATATATTTTTATATATAAATAATATCATAAATTAGTGACTTATATGGAAGGAAATATTTTTAATAGCATATGATAATAAGTATGGAACAATCATAAAATATATGATTATTTTAAAAAAATTAAATAATTCTTTTTGAATCATTATTTTTAAAATTAATTTGCACCCCCTGATATAAGATCTTGGCTCCGCCATTGCTTCATTACATGTACAGTGGTTGGCTTTCTTTTTTTTTTTAATCTTTTCAAAGCCCCATTTCTTAATACTTACCTGGCCAAGTTTGTAAATGAGGGATGTGGGGCAGTAACACCTTCTAGTTGGCTTCTTTAAGGAGGGAAGCCATCGTTTGGGGCTTAAGCTCTGTACCTTTGGCAAGGTATATCTCAAGCTTTGGATATGCTTTAGTTAGTCCAATGAGTGAGCAAAACCATGGGTGAGCATATGGCTTGAATCAGCGGTATAAGGTAGGAACGAAATAATAAGGGGTTTTTTTGCATATGATCATATATTACATATAACTATTATGAATAATAGCCTATAAATTGTTGTGCCATAATTTAATAACAATGTTGAAATTATATGTATGCATATAGTGTTAATTGTGTGTAGTTGTTAGTTGTACATATATGATAGAACTCTGGGTTATTGAGACATTAGTGCCCACCCCTCTTTAACATTTTAGGTAAGCTTAACAAAGCAAAAAGGAAGAGTCTAAAAGCTTGGGACTTAACTTGAGCAAGTTTTAAATCACGTTTCAATTTATAAAATAATCATTTACCAGTATAAAATTCATTTGTCATTTAGGTTGATTTTTTTTTAAAAATATTTATTATTTATTGATGACTGACAAGGGTATTATTAGTTGAGATCTAAGGATATAGGAGTTGTATAATAAATCTATTTAGAATAAATATTTATATATAGAATTTTAAGTGTCAAGCCATTTATTGAAATAATATTTGAGTAATTATAATATAGAGTGTCATTTATGTTTTAATTATTAAGGAAAACTTTTATAACCTTGATAACCCTTTAATTAGTATATTCTTCTCTACCATGTTTAGGTTTTAAATATCTATTTATTAGATGAATTTTTATAACTATGGTAGCTCTCTAAAATATAGATTAACTCTTTTTCATCATGCACCTTTTTAAAATAAAGTTGAGAATTGAATTTAAATCTTTATATAATGATAATTATTTTTATTTGTTTAAATCTTTTTATTATTATAATATTTGTTTTAGTTTTTAGTTAGTAAAGTCAGAATGTTACAGAAGCTCCTTTATACAAAGCTTGAATAAGTAACTTAGGTGATAAACTAGACATCTATGCCCAACACAAAGCTAGCTTATGGATAACTTAGGACACGTATGTTTCAACTTATTTTATAAAAAAAAAAACATTTAATTTTTATTAAAAAATTTTGTAAGTTTTTATGATATTTGTTTAAATTTTGAAAATAATTAAAATCTAAAAAAAAGTAAATTTTTGATTATTTTAAAAAAGTACACTTCAAAAAATAATCTGATTCAATAGATGGGAGAAAATGTTTTGAAAAGATGAGATGTGCAAAAATATTATAAAATTTTAAAATAATTAAATGATAAATCATTTTTATAAAATAAAAATAAAAAAGATATCATAAAATTTAAAAAATTAATAAATAATTACCTTTTTATTATTGTAATCAAATATAACATAATGTCTGCTTTTTATAAAATCTTAATCTCATTGTATAAAATATCTAAATTATTTAAAAATTATTTTTTTAATCTTAGACAAGCATGCCGTTTTTAATTAACTTATACTAAAATAAATAGGGAAAAAATCTCGTTAGTCCAAAGTGCCGATTTGGTCAATACTGTAATAGCCTTAGTTCAATTTAATTTGACCTTTTGGCTTCCTCTGGTGGGTTGCTTGTGTAATTTGGTTAAAGACCAATACCAGCTCCTTCAACTTTCTTGGACGGCAAGAAATTTATTTTTTTTCCTAATATGCCTATATCCTTTAAATTTATTACTCCCTGCATTTAAAAATATAAAATATTTTTAATCAAATCTCACTTTTAATAAAATAATTACTTACTTTTAAATTTTTATCTTTATATTTACTCTAATTAAACACTCTACAATAAATATAAAATTATTATTAATAGGAACACTTTAAAAAGATAATGATTGCACTTCAAAAGAATAAAAATGTATTACATTTTTTAATATCTAATTTATTAAAAAAATGTCTTATATTTTTTAACGGAGAGAGCATATTATCATGCATAATTTCTCTTTCAAGACATTTTTTTAAATAATGAAAACCATAGAGACTTGCACGAAGCAAAGTTATATATATATATATATATATATATATATTTTCTTTATTTATTCTACTTTTCATCATTTGAAAAGAAAGATTCCATTATAACTAAACCTTATCTTTATCCGTTGGGCTTACGAAATTAAGGATTAACCCAAGTGATCAATCACAGGTCAAAAAAAAAAAAAAAGGTAATCCCGTGTTGACGTGTTAAATCAGCTGAGAAATTTGACTCAATAAACATGTTGAGAAAAAAAAAAACATGTTGAGAAAGATTTTCTGTTTTTCACTTACAACAGAAAGTCCCACGAAATTAACGGAGAATTTGCTTGTAAGAAAATTAGTTTCATAAATTTAAAAGTCTACTATCAAGATAAATGTTGAAAAATTATCTAGACATTTAGGCATGATTTCTAATTTAGTTTCGTGTAATTTACGAAAGATATACAAACTTCAAACTTGTGCAAATGTTCTTTCGAAAAATAAAAGCAAGCATTTAAATTTAATTTAATATAATTATTTGTCTGACTCAAATTTGAGCATTGTCATTCTTACATAACATTTCCAATTTTTCACCATAATTAATTTCTCTGTTCATGATACAGACAAATTCTAACATGTATCACACATATTAAAACAATCAAATCTTTTTTTTCTAAATCTTATGAAAAATTGAATGTTGTTTTTCAGTTTTTATCTTTATCCAGCAACTAGCATGCTTGGCTCACATAAACCAGCACATGAGTAAAAATCAGAATATGCTCTTTTTAATTCTATTTAGGAAAAAAATTTATATTCTTGAAGTACTTATCTTCAATTAAATTTAATCTTTTATAGATTATTTATCACTATTATTAATATATTAAATTCATTTGATTGATTAAAAGTATATTGAGTATGTAAGACTAAATATTTAAGTCTCACCATTATAATTTAGACAGAGAATAATATTTTTAATGATTTTTTACCACAAGTTTACCTTTAATGACAAATACATTTTCATACCTATATTTGTAAATTACATAAAATTTTTAAAAATAATTACCATTATAATACTATATTACTGTAATATGCATAAAATTCAATAAACTGCTAAATAATAATAAAAAATTATCATATATGGAGTAAATTTAAAGAAGACTTAATGTATATGTTGACAACCTTAATCTATCTTAATTTTTTGATACTAGATTAATGATTATATTTTTATAATTTTTTATGCTTCGGTTTTCTGTGAAGATTAATAATGAAAATTATCATGATTCAAACAAACAAAGAAAATATAATGAATAAATGGATTAATGTGAAGTATTGTTTACAGCTAGCATGCTTATTTTTTCCAGCTAGCATGCTTGTACGGCTTGATGGTATATGGAGTTTACAATGTCAAACATATAACTTATGATTTGGTTCGTCAAGACTTTTGACATCCACACACACACACAACTACACACAACTTATTGATCTAGTAAAATAGATAACAGATACTCTCTTCATTTAAAAATATAAAATATTTTTTGAGAATTTAAATGTTTAAAAATATAAGACATTTTTAATCTTTTGAGGTGTAAATTTTTTTTAAAAGTGTCGCTATTGATAATGACTTTATATTTATTGTAGGGTGTTTAATAAAGGTAAATATAAAAAAATAGAGTTAGTTGAAAAGTAGGTAACTAATTTATTAAGGAGTAAGATTCGATTAAAAATGCTTTATATTTTTTAACAGAGGGAATAAAATAATTTCAATAATATTTCATATTTTTCTAGTCTTAGATGTAGGAACTACATAATTATACATACAAATTAAGAAAACCATTTAAATTAATTATTTGTAAAAATTATGTGTTGCTCTTCCCAAAATACCCATAATTTTTTCAATTTACATTAGCATGCAATAATCAATATATAAAAGAAAAAAATAATAAAACTTTGAGTCTTTAAAATTTTTTTATTACCGATTTGGTTTCTTAAATTTAATTTTTTTTAATATGATCATTTCTGTTTTTTCAAATTATTTTATTAATTTTTTAAATTTTAAAATATAAATTAACTTTTAAATTAATTTAATGCGTAAAGCATTATATTAATTGTTGACTTGACATCCACATGGCAAAAGGAATAAGCATTGGCATCATGTGGCATTTGATGGCTTGTAACTGAGACCATTCCTTGATTGTGTTTAACGTTGACGAGTTCAAACCGCCCTATGCCCTGTTTGGATGTCCTTTTAAAATCAATGTTAGGTTAAAGATTATAGTTTTAAAAAATTTTATCAGAATACCCCAATTTTTTTTAAATTCCATTTGGTTTTTAAAAATTTATTTGAGATAAGCTAAAATTTGTTTCATTTTAAAAAATCAATTGTAACCATTGTTGACTTGCCACTTTGAAATTTGAATGGTAAAATTACTCACTTAAAATTAATTCTAAAAAAATTCTCCAAACATTCTCCATTTTATTAAAATTAACTTTGAAAATTTATCTAAAAATTATCACGTTTTGATAATCAATTTTTTTCATAATTAATTTTTTTAATTAAAATCCAAACACCTCTACTTGTCAATGTTTAACCTGCCAAACTAGATCATTATTTCACACTTATATAGGCATATTTTAATCTTTGAAACAAGCATAAACTTTTATCTTTATTAACAAAATAGTACAACATAAACAAAGGCACAGACACTGGCTTAGAGTTGATTTGGCCGATATTAAAAAAAAAACAAAGAGTCAGGAAAATAAATATATTCAAGTCTTCAAAAATTAAAAAATAGAATATTGCCGTAAAGAACTACTCTACGAGTTGAAGAGATCAAACAAGACTTGGGTATAATGGGCTGGTGTGACGCCATCACAAACCATATAACAAACAAACTCAACGCGTCAAAATTATCAATTGCTTTTCTACCAAAAACTACGTCGGCCTATTAGGCAACTTATTGTAAAAAAAATTTTCTATTCTCCAAAATAAAAAAATAAAAATAAAAAAATATATTTGATAATATATTTTTTAAAAAATATTTTAAAAAAATACAGTATTATTTTAAAAAATAAAAAAATAAAAAAACTTTTAAATACTTTGGGATTATTATTCTGGAGAATAAAAAATAAAAAATATATATATTTTTATTATTTTGTATTTTTAAAATGTATTTTATAAAATATTAATTCTTAAAATAATAAAATAAAAATAATTTTAAATAGCTCCTTTTATATTTTGTATTGGGTCGGTCAGCTCAACTGATGTCAGCATGTATAGTGGAGTTGCATGGGATAGATTGTTGGTTTCAGCAATACATCAGAACCCAGAGATTAAAGCTGTCACTTTTTGGGTTGGATTGGATCTTTGCTGAAAACAAGGTTTCAAAGATATTGCAGTTGTAATTGACTGTGCCTCAAGCTATCGGGGGAAGGATCTCTCTATTTTTTTATTTTTTTTTTTTCAGTCCCTACCATTTAAATTATTTTATTAAATAATTTTTTAAATGATAACATTAATAAATAATAGGGATGGAAAAAATGGAGAAAAAAGAAGTGAAGAGACTCCAAATTCCAAACTACCAACCTTATCACACGTGAGACAAGATAAAATGACACCCATTTTAGAATATTATTAAAGAAAATCATAATTTATTGTTTAAGCATAGGTTTGTAAACATTAACTTCAGGCAATGAGAATTTGTTAGTATAGCTGATGCTCTAATTAGACATGCCCATTATGAGGGGGATCGTAGTAATGTCCTTAATTTATCTTCGTCTTGGTTAGTAAAGATGGATGAAAGGGGAAGATATACACTCAATAGCAAAAACCTTATGTGAATTTTTTTTATTTTGTTGTCATCTTTTATCCCAAAAAAAAAAAGAACTTTTACATTTTAGTTAAGTTCAGCTGAAAAAATTGTCTTATAATTTAGAGAGAAGGGAGTACATTTATTTATGCCAATTCATTAAATTTGTAAAATAGACTGCATAGCTATAAGTTAAAGGAATATTAACGTATTATATATTTATTATTTTTAATTTATCATTGGCCCCCCAAACGAAAAAGAAAAAATGAAAATTTAGCATGCTGTAGATGAATAATGTAGAATTTACTTTTTTTGCCAACAAAAATGAACGATGTAGATTAGATCTAGCCTCACACAATTTATGGAACACAAAATAAGGGTTGTATTATTCAAAGTCACGTTATAAATATTATAGCTTACTACAAATTTCATAGATATATAAACATATATAGATGATGTAACATGTAATACTCAGGACATGGTCTTTTTTTTTTTTAGGCCAAAAATTCTCAAGTCATGGTCTATTGCATGATATTTGAGATCATTATAAACCAAACAACTCAACATCAGTTAAAATGATGGATATAATAATAAGATTATCTAGATAATGTTTGAATGACTCAGTAAGATAGTCATATAAAAAAATAACAATATTAGGTAATTATTTTTTTGGGTAAATTTAGGTGATTAATTGATCGCCAATGTTTTGCCCTATTCACAATTGTTCTTGGGGCTTTATTTTTCACCTGGGTCACACTTCCTTTTTTTTAAAGTTCAGAATTAAAAGACTTGGATATTATGTAATAGCTTTAAGCCCACGTCTAGTTTAGGCCCAAAAAACTCAAGTCTATTTTATTGAGCCATCTCGGAATTTAAAAAAAAAAAAACCTGGCTCCTTGATTTTATTTATATAAAATGAAACAAGTTTCAATTTGAAACAATTATATGGAAATTCTTAATTTTTTTTATAATAATATGAACATCAGAATAATAGTGAAGTCAGTGAACAGTCAAAAATGGAAAGATAACCATAGTCGCATATTTTCCCTTCGTATAATATATTGAGATTGAACAAATATTTGTTAATAATATCAAAATTTTGTTTGGGTGGAGGGGAGTGAAGGATAAGTTTGATTTAAAAAAATAGATCATAGGGGTTAAACGATTTTAATTAATATTTATTACTTTTTTAATTTATGTATTACTTTTATTAAAAAAATTCATAAACCCACTTATCTATTTTTAAAATTAAATGCATTCGAGTATCCTATATCCTCCATTTCCCTCCAATCAAATAAGAATGAAGCAACACTCTCGAACAATTTTTCTATTCTTTTTTAACTCTAATTTTTTATGCTAGGAACCTAGATAAAATATATTTCTATCATATTATATATCCACTGATATTTTCTGGTTATTTGATCAAGGCTATTTGACTCGATACCAAACTAGGAAAAACGGCTAGTGGATCGGTTAAATTGATGACAATTTTTTTAATAAAAATTAATTAATATTTTCAAGTTATAATTTATGTAATTTTGTACCTACTGAGCATTGGAAAATAAAAAATAATGAATAAATAGGTAAAAAGAATAATATATTCTAAAATTATAAACAATAATATAAAAGTAGAGATAATTTGCATGCCCCAATTTAAAAATTGAAGTAAAATCGTTTTGGTGTTGAAGTTAGTTAGAACATTGAATAACATTGGCAATTGGTGTCAGTGTCATTTATGAGGATGATGGGAAAGACAAAAAGAAAAAAGAATAATGAAATGGAAGAGTGGGCACAGATCCGGGCAAAAATGATTGAAGGCTTGTGGGGACTTGTTTGCCTTATTCTTGTTTTTTCATGTCTCAACTTCTAGCATGGTCATCTCCCTTTGATCCAAATTCTCTCTCTAAAATACACACATACAATTCAAATCCAAACTCTACATGTAGTGTGTGTGTGTATATATATACAATATAATACACAATCACACACATAATATACACTCCTCCACTTTTATTTATAAAATAGGGAGAAATTTTTTTTCCCTATTTTAAAGCATTTCATTTATTTTTAGCATAATTTTTTTTCTTTTTTTTTTGTCTTTCATTAAATGCTTATGAGAAAAAAGTATGTTATTAATATATATATTTAATGTGGATAAAATTTAAAAAATTTCTAATTTAAAAAAGAAAAAAATATAATCATCAGTCTCTATAGTTTCATTAACTTTTATTTTTAGTCCCTACAATTTTTTCAATTTTTTCAATCTTATAGTTTCAAAAAAATTTAGGGCTATTTAAAATATTTTTATTTTATTATTTTGAGAACTGGTGTTTTGTAGAACATGTTTTGAAAATAAAAAAAATAATAAAAATAGGTATTTTTCTTATTTTTTCTTATTCTCTAGAATAATAATTACAGAACACCTAAAAGTTGGTTTTATTTTTCTGTTCTCTAGAGAAATATTTTTTTTGTTCTCCAAAATACTTTTTAAAAACACATTACCAAACAGATTTTTTTTGCTCTTTTGTTATGGAAAATAGAAAACTATTTCTAGAATAGATTTTCAAACAGGCCCTTAGTAACCTTTGTTTTTTAAATCCCCATAATCTTAGTTTTTTATTACTTTTAGTTTCTATGAGGGCTGAAAATATTAAAAAAATTATAAGAATTAAAAATAAAACTCGATAAAATTATAGAGACCAAATATTATTTTTTTCTTTAAAATTGTTAATGAATTTTAAAGCTTTTTTTAACTAATAAAAAATGGTTTATTGATATAATGGTAACGTTTGTGTGTAGGTATATATTATAATGCCTGAATTCATTGTTTGGTGCTGACTCACATCTTTGTTCCGTAGATTTTGAACTTGTGGTGGCAATACAATCTTGGTATATAGATTTATATACTCTTTGGACAATTTTTAGATGATTTGAGATATTGATACCCTTCACTCATCCCAAATTGCCGAAACTGGTCCCTATTTTGAGAAGATTGACAAATAGTTATTTGCCCATTTTGAGGAATTGCAGGCATATGAATTTGGGGTCCTCCTGCTTAAAATATGTCATGTACATGTACGCATTGTTTTCAGACTAGACCAATCTGAATGATCGGATTGATTAAATCGTTATCCAAAATAGAAAATGATCTCTAATTCAATCATTTGGCCTATTTTAACTGTTAACTTAGGTTGGCCCGTATTAACTCTGAGTAAAAACTCGAGACTTGAAGTAGTTGAACTTCTTTGACCTATTTTTATTGAATTATTATGTTATCAATTAACTCATGAGACTCATAATTTATTGATATTTTCGGTTCATTATTTGATTGGGTTCTAAAACATTGCATATATGAAAAATGATAATAAAATCCTTCAATTATATAAATGATAATCCAATATCTCAAAATACTAAAATTCATTGAAGTTTGTAGGAAATTTTGTATCAATAAATTTTAAAGTGAAAAATTATTTTTTCCTATTGAAAATAACAAGTCTCAATCTCAATTTTTATTTAAGAAATAATAATTTTTATTTTGTGAATAGTAAATATTGAATAAGAAATCATAATTTATCAAGTGTAATTTTTATATCAAAATAACAAGCCTAATTATAATTTTTACTTAAGAAATAACAATTTTTATTCTGTAAATTGAAAGAGTTGAATGAAAAATTATATATTGTTAAGTAGAATTTCTGCTATTGAAAAACATGTTCTGAAAATAACAAGACTCAATCATAATTTTTGTTTAATGAATAATAATTTTTATTCAAAAATTGCAAGAATTGAACAAAAAATTATAGCTATTAATAAGAGTAAAATAATTTTTTAATTTAAAATTTATTGACACAAAAGTATTTAAAAATTTTAATAAAATTATGATATTTTGAAAAATTAAATTATTATTTATATAATTTAAAAATTTTATTACTCTCTCTGTTAAAAAATATAAGGCATTTTTTGAAGGGTTGGATGTTAAAAACTGTAAGACATTTTTAGCCTTTTGAGGTGTAATTATTGTTTTTTTAAAATATCTTTATTAATGAATGATTTATATTTATTGTAAGGTGTTTAATAAAAATAAATATATAAAAATAAAATTAATTTAAAAATAAATAATTATTTTATTAAAATAAATTTTATTTAAATACTTTACTTTTTTAACCGATGGATATTGTCCTTGTATGCAAAGCTTAATAAATTTATTAAAAAAAAAAAAAACCCTCACAAATCAATGGTATTATGGTACGGACGTACAGTCCACAATAAATTAAAGTTTGGGGGAGACAAATGTCAGGTCAAGCGACCCTTCAAGCAGCAACCAAAATCATCACCAGCTCAAAGATGTTAATGTTTTTTTAATGTAGGGCACAAAAAATCATGCAAGAAAATATTCCCATCATGTCAGATAAAATAATATTTCAACATTTTAAGAATGATTTTATAAGAATTATACTTCTTCTATTTTAAATTATAAAATATTTTTAAGTAAAATCAAACATATTAATAAATTTTATTAAATATATTTAATAATTTTATTTTTTTAATATAACATATAAAATTTTAAAAATATCTATTATTTAATACTATTATATTAAAAAGATAAAAATTAATTATAAAAAAAGAGAAAAAGTTATATTAAAATAAATTTATTTAATAAAATCTTAATTTTTTAAAGTTTCTTATATTTTAAAATATTAAATATTTTTAAAGGTGTCTTATAATTTAAAATAAAGAAAGTAGTATTTAAATTTTTTTAGGTCTTATTTAGTATAATAGAAGAGTTTTTGATGAAATTAAAATTAAAATTTTAAAATTAGAATTGAAATTAAAATTAAAATATAATTTAATTTTAAAAGTATGTTTAATATATTAAAAAAATAGATGAAATCTTCGTACTAGTTTTGTTTGGTATGTAACACATTGGAATAAAATTAAAATAAATATATATTAAAAGCTTGATTGAATTTTGATTTCCTCACATGTTTAGCATATAAATAAAATATTATATATATAAATATATAAGTAAAATAGTTTATAAAAGAAATATTATAAAGATACAAATATATAATACTATATTATATATATATAGATGTATTATAATTTATATATAGACTTCTATGCCTATAATAAAACTAGAATAAAGAACACACAAACAAAATAAAAGTGGCAAAAAAAAAAAGCTAAAGAAAGAAACTTAGCTACCACTTTTTTTTTTTGGCTAAAGTCAGTCCCAAATTTAAAAGATCAGAAGCTTCTGACACACACAAGGTTTACGCTCATGACTCACGGGGCAAGGGTGTGAATTCAATTTTTTATGAGAATGAAATTGTCTTAAAAATAAAATTTTATGAAATTGGCCCAAATTGTATAACTTTAAACAAGAAATCCAATTCAAGGGTTTTTCATGAAATTAGGATTTCTGAGAGTTTTAATTAACATGTACCAAACATTACTTTGTTTAGGACTCCCACCGTAATTTCATTTTTATGTTTAGGATTTAACTCTTTTAGCTTTCTAAAAACACACTCAAAAAATTATAAATAATTCAATCTCTCATAATTATAAGTCTCCATGCTGGAGAGAAGAACGTAAAAGTTAATGTTGATACTTAATAACCTCACATAATTTTATTTCTCATAATATAACCTTTTGTTTTATTGAAGTATTTTATTGGAGACAATTATGTTTAAAATATAGTTAGACATTCGATATAAACACATCTCCCAATAAGAATTTAGACATTGGTTGTCATGTTGTGATGGATTGAATCCTTATACAAGACCCAAAATTTGTTTAATATATTTGCCTATTTGGTTTTCCATAAAAAAATTAATAATTTGTTACGTTATATGTTTATTTTATATATCCTCTATTTTTTTGGGCAACAATATATCCTTGTGTATTAAGATAGCTCCATACAATATTTCTTTATTTATTTTTATTTTCACTAAATATATTCATCATATTTATTAACTAAATATACTAATAATCAAATTTATAGGAACTATTGTTTCACTCACACATTATGTTGGTAATAGCAATGCAGACCTTAGTTTCAGTCGTGTTTAAGTAACACTATCATTAAAAGTTATTCTATCGCACCATTTGCATGTGATAGCTCCTTAAAATTAAAAGAACCATCCTAGACTCCTACACAATAAACACGGGCACATAACATGAAAAAGAAACAAAATAACACATGCACAGAGCAACACAAATGAAGCCATGTAGCATGAGAGAAGAAGAGAGAGCTCGAAAACTTAAAGGCCAGTGTGATTTGATCCTTCAGCATGCCAGCCTTACATAGGCTGCGAATCCAATAAAAACTTCAGCATTTAATACTTTATTTATCCTAAATTATAAGATATTTTTAAATAAAATATCACATATTAATAAAATTATTAAAGAAATTTAACTATTTATTTTTTCAAAATAAAAATATAAACTTTTAAAAATACTCATCATGCAATACATTAAAAAAAGAATGGACATAAATTAATTACTAAGAGAGAAAGAATAATATTAAAATAAGCATATTTAATAAAAATTTAATATTTTTAAAATGTTTTATATTTTAGGATGTGTGTCTAATAATTTAAAACGGAAGGAGTAAGACTTAATGAGAAATAATGTTCAGTCAATGCATAATAAAATCCCACCGTTTCTAAAATTTAATCAAACTTGAAATAGGAAAAGATAAGGAATTTTATGTAAGCATATTTATACAATCTGGTTATATAATTTTGTAAAAATAATCTCAACCAAGGAGGAGATATTTTCTCAAATTACATAAATACCATTAAAACAATAAAGATAAAAGTGAAATATTATTCTATATATTTTTTTAAAACATTTTTATAATCTGGGCATTTCTTATTTTTAAAAAGCACTCTATCTAACTTCTTTACTCATCAAGGGGGGAAAAAAAGAATCCAACTTCTTTATAAACAGAAAAGAGTAGAATGAGAATTCAACTTGTGTTGCTGCTGCTGGTGGTGGTCAAAAAAATAAAAATAAAAATGTAATACTGCTGCTGACGCGGCCGCTGCCACGAGCAGTAATAGATCTCATCAATCTCTCAGATCTTGATTTTGGTATGCTTCACTGTTACTTCCTGTCCCTTTTGTTTTAGCCTCTCTCTTCACTCGGCTGCGTCATTTTCTGTGTTGTTTATTCAATGTCCTGCATTTCTGTTGACGTCTTCCCAGTCAAATCCATGTCTTATATGCGTTGTGCGCGTTGCTTCACGTGTTTATTGTCTCGGCTATCATCAGATTCACCCTCTTCGTTAAGAAGAAGAAGAACAGCGAGATGGTCAAATGGAGGAACCATAGAAGAATACCCACCACGCTTGATCAGGTTTCTCTATGGTTTTCAGCTTTCTTACTTATTTTTCTCTTGAATTAGATGAATGTTGAATGCTGTTTCGGCTGTTAAACTTTGAACAACTTTTCTGCGGAAGTAAGTTTGCGGGACTTAAAAATTAGGTTTGGATAAGATCGTATTTTGGGTGAAAATTTGTCTGGTTGTTGTGCAGTAATTGGTGGGGTTGTCTTAGAATTCGTAGAAACTTCTGGTATTTTGAGATCACAGAATACTCCATTATCATTTATCCGTAAGCCGTCAATTCTTTCCTATCTCCATAATATAAGTTCAGGTATATCCATCTTCTCTCTCTCTCTCTCTCTTCAATCATCTGATTGCCTCTCTCTCTCTAACTTTCTGTATGTTCTCTCTCTCCACTCTTCTCTTTCTCCCCCCCTCTTCCATAACTATCCATCTATTCTACTCTACTATGATCGTGATCTGAGCTTTTTGTTATTTCATTCTGAGTATCCTCTTGCGTCATAGTGGTTCTCTGAGGATTTTTCATTTCGATTTCAGGCCAATTTCCATACGGTTCCGAAATCCCCACTTCTGTTCCATGTGTTCTTTTTCAAGGAGATTTTCAGTTTTCTTTTTTGCTTTCTTCTCTACTTAAAGTTTGGAAATTATGTAGGACAAAACTTATATATGGTTATGAACGCCCGTTTCCTGATATTTTCTTCCAGTTGCATAACATTCCAAGAGCAGTTTGCGTTATTGCTGGACTAGGACTCGGACAAAAGTTCCAAACTATCATTCTACAGTTTTTTGTTTTTGGCCAAAAATATTCTACAGTGTTTGAAACTTTCATTTTTGGACATTTGGTTATTTAATTACAAATCTAGCCTCTAAAGACAACAATTTCTTTGAAGGGGACCGTGATAGCTTGCCTTTTGGATTCGTATTCAATATCCTATTTGAGGGCAATCATATACTGTAGATCATCTGATAGATTTCCGGGGTAATTTTCTTCCAACTCATAATTCTGATCTCTTCATTGAATATAATTGTGTCTGTTGCTTTATCATGTTCTTATGGGTAGGTTTGAGTTTGCTTAGTTTAACTTCTCTTGTTTCCGGCGTTTGGTTTACAATTTAAATGAGAGGCTGTAATCAGGAGGCTTTTTATATGTGGAATCTGGATTTCTCTGGTGTTCTGTATTATGGTTGAATATGGATTGTCTCTGAAGGTTTATTGTATTGAACTGTCCCGGATTTCTTTGATGATATGACATAACTTTAAGTCCAAGGGAGGAAAAAATGGTAGAAAATCGGTTGAGATGGTTTGGACATGTACAAAGAAGACCAAGGGAGGCACCAGTGAGAAGAGTGGAACATATAACTTTGAGTCCAATTAAGAGAGGTAGAGGAAGGCCTAAGAGAACACTCTTGGAAGTTGTTGAACGTGATCTCTTAATTAATAATATTTCTAAAAGCTTGATAAATGATAGAGCACAATGGCGTCTTGCAATCCATGTAGCCGACCCCACCTAATGGGATAAAGGCTTGTTGTTGTTGTTGTATGACATAACTTCCGGGGATGGATATTGCAAATGACTTGTTGACTTTTTGCTTATGTACTTCTTGATCTTCAACGCTCATGTTCTCTTTGAAGCATAAGCTCCAGTAGCATTTCCTACACTCATTTTTATTTGTTGACTTTTGGCTTTTCTACTAAATTTTGACATTATCTTCAGGCAGATTCCTTGTCAGAGGGGAAAGAGTTGAACTTTATCTGAAAGTTAAGGAATCATTCAGAATGAGCCAGTCTAAAATCAAGCGTCGTATAGGTAAATATGAGGTGGGAAGGACCATTGGTGAGGGAACATTTGCAAAAGTGAAATTTGCTAGGAACTCTGAGACTGGGGAGGCTGTGGCTATTAAAATTCTGGAGAAAGAGAAGGTTCTCAAGCACAAGATGGCTGAACAGGTATCATTTTGCACCATTACTCAGACTATCGTTTTCCTGTTATTTCATTCTATCTAAAGAATGTATCCAATTGTATTCCATAGTTCCTAAAATCTTCCCACATCTCTCAGAATATTGCTAAATTTAGGTTTTCTTGAAGCTAGTTTTTGGGTGGGAGTTGGAGGTTGCAAATTAAAGAGGCATCTTGTTCTTTGATATGACAAATTCCTATTTAGATTATAAATTCTGTAGTAAAGCCAAGCTCGACCCTTATATGATGAAGTCAATGCTCCTTATTTTTGTAATATGTGTTTTAACAGATCAGGCGGGAAATAGCAACAATGAAGTTAATCAAGCATCCAAATGTTGTTCTATTGTATGAGGTTTGTTTGTCTATCTGATTTTACCTATTCTTGCCTTTTCGTTTTGGGAAAATATAAATCTGGACTAGAATCTTGCTTACAAGAAAGTCATTAACTATTTCATAGGACTGAATAAAGATTGTTGTTGCCTTCAGATGAGATTCCTTGTGGGCATTTTTAATTTTTCTGATGATGCTGTTGCACCTAAAACATTAATTATAGTAGTCAAAGAAAATTATGATGAACCACTGGTAGTCTGACTCTGAAAATTTCACCTATTGTAATGCTTGATGCTAAATATCATGATTTTATTTTCAGGTAATGGGAAGCAGGACAAAAATATATATAGTTTTGGAGTTTGTTACTGGAGGGGAGCTCTTTGACAAAATTGTGAGCAAATGAACCTCTACTTGTCTTATTTTATTCAATAGTTTCTTCTCATTTTCAATAAGTTCAATAATTCTTTTGGGAAAAACGATAAAAGTCTATTTTCTAATAGAGCTAATAGAGATCTTGTTCTAAAGGTAAACAATGGGCGAATGAACGAAAAAGAAGCACGTAGTTATTTCCAGCAGCTTATAAATGCTGTTGATTATTGCCATAGCAGGGGTGTCTACCATAGAGACCTCAAGGCAAGATCTTTCACCCCTGCTTTCATTACATATTTGCAGATATCAGAACAGTTCATTTGATTTAAACTAAGGTGAAAGGGTCTCTGTTTAATTCTTGTTCATGAAATTTCTTCAGCCAGAGAATTTGCTGCTAGATGCTTCTGGCCAGCTTAAAGTTTCTGATTTTGGTTTGAGTGCACTATCACAAGAAGTCAAGGTAACCATGATTCATTCTTTTTGTTATTAAGTTGATCTTATTGCTTAAATCTAGTGCTAAACCAAAAACAAAATGTAATTAAGATCTGAAAGCAGTGATGCCACAAAGGTGAGCAGGAGTAATTTTTGTAAAATGGTGGTGTTGGCAGGATGATGGACTGCTTCATACTACATGTGGAACTCCAAACTATGTTGCTCCTGAGGTGTGGACAAATGTCATATCTTGCTTCTTTCCTGTGCATTGCATTTTGGGTTTCATTTTATAGAACTTGAGCTTATAACAATTTGTTCTTGCAATGCAGGTCCTTGATGATAGAGGCTATGATGGAGCAACTGCGGACTTGTGGTCTTGTGGAGTGATTCTCTTTGTATTACTTGCAGGTTACTTGCCTTTTGATGACCCTAATCTTATGAACCTATATAAAAAAGTGAGCATTTTGAAAATTTTACTGCACAATTTCCTGTTCTTCTCAGTTTTCTGTTAATTACTTTGATTTTCATGGTCTGCAGATATCTGCTGCCGAATTTACTTGTCCCCCATGGATGTCCTTCAGTGCCAGGAAATTGATAATTCGAATTTTGGATCCTAACCCCATGACAGTAAGAAATAGCATTTGATAAGTATTCTGTCTTCATGCTGTGTCAACTTTTATGGTTAATGTCAAAACCAAAAGTGTAATTTTAATTATAAACTGCAAATTTGTAGAGTTGTTTTAGTCCCCAAATTTTTGTTGTGTATGAATTGTTTCCTAAAAATATCAAGCTCACTGTACAGGTCAGTCCTTCTGTCAAAATGTCTCATGCTTTCCTTGCAAATTTTACTGTTAATTAATCTAAAATATAAAGGTCTGTATGGCCTATTTGGTCAAAGTAAATTTAAGATACATTTATCATTCCCTGGTCTCACAGTATGATGAGATATTCAAGGTATAGATGATCAAATATGTACAGCTACTGTGGGTTGGAAGGACTAATCTACAACAAAGTTTTAGGTATTTTCAACAGCAATATCATTTGCTGCTAAAAATATAGGGACTAAAGCTAAGATGGTCATAGATTCAGGGGACTAAATTGTTAGTGTACTCATGCATTCTATGACAAATTGGTTCACATTGGTCACCTTCCTGTGGCCTAAACCTCACCAACAGCATTGGCATCAGCTAGATTTTATGATTAAATAAACCTTTTTTTTTTTTTTTGAAAAATCAGATATTGGTCATTCACCCCAACAACATAAAGCATAAGGGAAATAAAAGTTAAAAGGCATAAACAAGAAAAAAACTGAAAACTGATCTGCTATCGTTGTTTCAGTACATGCAAGTTTTGGTTTCCATTTCTGATTTATCTTAATGATATGACAGCGTATCACTATATCTGAGATCTTGGATGATGAATGGTTTAAGAAAGATTACAAGCCTGCAGTTTTTGAGGAGACAGGGAAGACCAACCTTGATGACATTGAAGCTGTGTTTAGAGATTCTGAAGTACGTTGAGGATAATCTGTAATGACTATATTTGCTAGTGCTATAAACTTCTTCATATATAACAATTTTCACACATAAAACATTTTGCCCGTGCTTGCAGGAGCACCATGTGATGGAGAAGAAGGAAGAACAGCCAACAGCCATTAATGCATTTGAATTAATTTCTATGTCCAAAGGGCTAAACCTTGAGAACTTGTTTGATATAGAGCAGGTTTGCAACCTCACGTATTAATGCTTTTTCTTGTATTCTTATTTATTATGAATCTGTAGAATTATTGAATCAGTGTTATATGAAAGTATTTCCACATTCTATGAAACGAATGAAAGCAAACATGTTTGGCTCGCCGTATTGTCTGGTCCATGCAAGTCTTTAAACTTTTATCTCTTTTGTACGCGCATTTTTTGTAATATTCAAACACAGGAAAAGCTTGATAATACTGAACTATGTAAATTGAACATAAATTTCAGTTAACTTTTTTTTAATTAAAAAAAAAACTGAACCTGATTGGCATATTACAAAGGGAAAAACTTATATATTTAACCTTATATATTTAATGTGCTTTTTTTTCAATTAAATCAAACTATGTGGATCTTTTATGTATTATTTATTCCATAACAAATTCTTTTTATTAATATTATTAATATCTTAAGATCCATTTGTTTTGTTTTGATTGGAGGAAAGTATGTTAAGTATATTAGACGAAGTACCTGAGTGTTTCCCAATAACAAAACATGTTCAACTGTAGCAGATAATTAGATTTCTTGCCTTAATACTGTTTGAGTTTTTACTACAATGTAATTGGCTACAGGCTTTGAAAAGAGAAACAAGGTTCACATCAAGACGCCCGGCGAAAGAGATAGTTAACAAGATTGAAGAAGCTGTAAAGCCTCTTGGTTTTGATGTCCAGAAGAAAAACTACAAGGTAAGTGAAAGGTGTGACACTGAGTATAAACTGGCACCGAAAGAACATAATCTACAGTTTATTTTACTTCCCAAATTTTTTTTTTATCAATCTTCAACTTTAGATGAGGCTCGAGAATGTGAAAGCAGGAAGGAAGGGGAACCTTAATATTGCCACTGAGGTAGGCGACACCACTTTCTGTAGCTCAGTGAAGTGTAAAATCATTTGTCAAGATATTCTATATTGATAATTTGGTATACTCTTGTTTTGAACAGATATTTCAAGTGGCACCTTCTCTTCACATGGTTGAGGTGAGGAAAGCAAAAGGTGATACATTGGAGTTTCACAAGGTATGTGTGTGTGTGTGTTTTACTCATTCTTTTAAGGGCAAAGGGGCAAAAATATGCAAGAAGTCATCGGCCAGAAGCATTCGATGGCTTATAGGGAGAAAAAGTTCACGAGTGTTCATGAAGTTATTTTTTTAGTGCATTTGTGATCAAAACAGTTAAATTTCATATCCATAACATAACAGCCAACATTGTTGACTTTTAATGGTTTGGTCACATATGCATTGACTAAATCAACTTCATAAGGACTCGTGTACTGTTTTTCACTTTAGGCTATTGGATGCTTCTGATTAACAACTTCTTGTGTATTTTTTCCTCTTTGCCTTTCTTTTATTTGTTTTACTTAGTTTCTGGTTGACAATCTTTACAGAGATATGTTCTATAAGTCAATAATAAATGTTAAGCTGGCCAAAAAAAAAAGATTTTCTTTTATATTTTATTATGCATATCAAGCTCCTTTTAATGCCAAATTTTGTGTTTGTGGTCACCCTTCTCTAGAGGGATTCCTTAGCACCCGGTCTTTTGGATGGGTCTTTGGTAACCACTAACCACTCAGTAGGTCCCACCTGTACCCTAATTCTCATGCTAATGGACTTATGTTATGCCTTAACCCTAAATGTTCAAGTACATTGCCATTTTTTGTACTGATAAGAAAACTCTGGTTTTTAGTTCAAGCTGCCTATTTTTATGATAAAGAATTGAACAAGGGCCTGTTTCATTTCTGTTCTTATTTTTTGTTTTTAAAAACTGTTTTGTAATATAATTTTCATAATTGGTCCCTATAGAATTGAAAACATAACTTTAGGTCCCTGTATTTTTTTTTGGTGTTTTTGGTCTCTGTACTTTTATTTTTTAATGTTTTAGGTCCTTCCAAAGTTCCTATATTTTGTTTATAAAAAGACTTAAAATAATGAAAAATAAAAATATAGGGACCAGAAACACACACAAAAAAAGTACAGGAACTAACAACAAAATGCAGGCAAAATATAGGGATCTAAAGTTATATTTTTTCTTTTTTAAAATAAAACAAAATGAAAATCTGTTTGATTATATTAATGTAAAAGTAGTTGTAGAATTGATAAATAAGCAGATAATTATGATTGCAGGCAGTTAGTGGTAGAGATTTATAATAGCAATTAGTCAAATTAGCTATATTTTTCAATAACAAAATGTAGTGTTTTTTAAAATTGAGAAAAATAAAATGGAAATAACTTTAAGATATTTCCTTTTTGCTGTTTTTAAAAACAAAAAACAGTTTTTGAAAACAGGCCCAAACTCCTCATAAAAAAAAAAAACACTTTCTCCTTCCTCTTTTTTTTTTTTTTTGGAAACTTTCTGCCTCTCTTCAGAATGCTGGTCGAGTCATAGCTTCTAGCCCATGTTTCTTTAACAATACCAGTAAAAAAGAGTTAAAATGCCCATTCCACTATTTGAACTCAGTTGAAATAACTGTTCTGATTCACCTGGCATACAGTTCTACAAAAATCTTTCAACAAGGCTTGACGATGTTGTTTGGAAAGCTGAGGACACTCAAGAAGCAAAGTAAATCTTCAGTATCGTTATTATCAAAAGCAATTTCTTGATGCCTCATGTCCTACTATGTACCAATGTCTTCAGTCAATTTTTATCCTACGTCTTTCTACTCACATGTTTGTTTGTTTGGACATAGACCCACGAAGTGCTTTCCTAGTTATTTATCGTAGGAAAGCATGCATAGTTTTATGTAACTTTTTGCTTATCAACAATCAAATTATGTTTGCCCGCCCAACGATAAAAGTGCTGCACTCCAAAAATTTACATATTTGTTCCATTTGTTAATTATATTTTTTTGGGATGAGGTTTATTTTTATTCTTAAACTTGTTTTTTCAAGGAGTGTTAGTGAGACAAATTTCCCTGTAAATCATTTTTTTAAGAGGTAAAAAATCCCTTTCATGAATCACCAATTAACTTTTCCATTTGCTCACATGCATTAACAGGCAAGACTTTGATTATATCTTTTGGTGTTAATTTATCATTGAACTCCTTTTTCAAGATCATTGGACATTCTGAATTGTTAAAATAATATTTAATAAATATTGTTACAAAATTAAATATTTTAATTTTGAATAATTAAATATTTTTATTTATAAATATTCACCCAAAATTTATAAATTATTTTTAAATATTAACAGTTTAAATTAATTTTTAAAATTTTTTAAATGATTTGTAACTTGTGTGTGAAGATTTGTAAATAATAATAATATTCATAAATAAATTACAAGAAATGATCTTATAAAAAAATTAATATTGAGAAAGTCTCTTAAATTTTATAGGTCATTGATATTTAAAATTGAAATGTCACTTTCTCAACTTTTCAATTAAGCTAAAAACATATTAAGTATAATATATCTAGGATAATTTGTACTTATTTGGATGAATGTATTACTAACTCCAGAGGTTCATCCCCACCGTTTTTAACACAAAGTAGCACAATATTAAAATATCTAAATATTTTGAATGGTGTAATATTTTGAAGAAATACTGTTAATTAATCAAAAAAATTATAGAGAAGAACCTTAAAATTTTGAGGAATTCAATCAATATTAATTTTTTTATTAGGTCATTTTATGTAGTTTGCTCCCTCCGTTGAAAAATGTAAGAGATTTTTAACCAAGTATAATCCTTCAATAAAGTAGTTATCTATTTTTAAATTAACCCTATTTTTTATAATTATCCCTATTAAATATCTTACGATAAATATCAAGTCATTCATTAATAGGGATATTTTAAAAAGAAGTAATGATTATATTTTAAAAGACTAAATATCTTATATTTTTTAACATTCAACTCCTAAAAAATTTCATACATTTTTAGATAGAGAAAGTATTTGTAAATATTATTGTTCTTATTTACAAATTTTCACATAAAATTTATAAATCATCTATAAATTTTTTGAAAAATTAGTTTGAGCTGTTAATATTTTAAAAAAATAATTTATAAATTTTAGATAAATATTTATAAATAATAATATTTAAATTATTAGATATTAAAATATTTAATATTTTAATAATATTTATTAAATTTTAATAAAAAAATTAATCATTTAGTCTCTGTGATTTTTTGACTCAATTATAACTTAATTTTTAAATTTTAACTCATTATAATTTATTTTTAAAAATTTTAATTTAGTTATAATTTAATTCTTAAATTTTAATTATTACAATTTAATCATTATAATTTTAATTATTTAAAATATTTATTCTTATTTTTGAAAATGTAATTCTAAAAGTTAAAATTACGGTGTCCCTCGCATTATTTTTTCATTAAGTGGGCCCAGAACTGAATTTTTTAATATTTTTTATTATAAAATATTATAGTGGTCTCATAATTTATTTTTTTAATATATTTCACTCACTCTCCAATCTTCTTCTTCTTCTCTCTCTCTCCCCCCCTCCCTCTCCTTCTCTCCTCTTTGGACACTTGCCGGTATGGCTTTCGGACTTCTTGCCACCTTGCCAGTCTCACTTCTGATCATTTCCCCACCTTGGCCATCCTCTTCATCAGCTTCCTCGAATGTTCTTCAGCACGCTATTTGCTCATTCACTGACTGGGGGAAAAGATCGAAGCCGCCATTGCCGACACAGAGGTCATCGTGAGGGTCACATTGTTGTCGAGGAACAAGGTTTCATGGGCACTGCTGCTCGAGTGCTACAAACAAAGATCATCGATCTTAGCCGCATTTACGTGGTTCTGCGCATGGGCTTGATGGTTCTGGACTCGACTTGATGCTGTGTTTCTAGTGAAGAAAGGAGAGACGATGTTAGTGTTTTGGCCATTTGCTATGTTTTTGGTGGAGTTCTTCTTGAGGTATGATAGTTTTATAGTGAAGCTCAGAAATTCTACTTTGCAAGGTCCAACAGTTACCATCAATTCAACATCCATGCGAACCTCCGTTTGGTCCTTCACGCTTCTTTCAATAGTTCGTCGTTAGTTCGTCATCAGACAGGCAACTCTAGCGGGTTGGAGATGATACAATCAGGTCATTGGCCACACGGTTGCCGCTCATTGGCTACTTACACCTCTGTCGATTTGTTGGAGCTGAGACCTGAGATCACGAACTGAGGCTAGCATGGAGATGATAATCATGGAGGAGACAGGAGGGGGGGGGGACAGTGAGACAAGAAGAAAAGTGTGAGATGGAGAGGAGGGAGATGATAAAAAATATTAAAAAAATAATGTGATTCTCATAAATAATATTTTATAGTAAAAATGTTTGAAAAATTGAAAAGTAGCCCCACTTACGGAAAAATGAATGGAGAAAATAGTAGGGTGAAGAAATACAAAAAAAAAAAAAAATCTTTGACATTAAAGGATGCAAATCATCCACAATTGAGTTTAAGAGCATTTATCATATTTTGTGTATAGTTTAAGAATAAAAATAATTTTTAATTTTAATTTTTTTACTAAAAATTTTAATTTGATAAAGATTATAAAGATTTAATCTTTTTAATTTTATTTTTTAAAATATAAAAATTAATATTTTAAATGATTAAAATTATTAGGATTGAGTTACAGCGAATTAAAATTTAAATACTAAATTACAATACAGTCAAAATTTTAATAATAAAATTATAATGAGTTAAAGTTTAAGAATTAATTTATAACTGAGTCAAAACTATGATAATCAAATGATTCATTTTTTTTAATTTTATTTTAATAAGATTTCAAGGTAACTAATGCTTTTAAAAAATAGTTCAAGGGCAAATTAGAAGCAAACATGGTCAGTGTCACTGCTTGTGAACCCCACATGTCATATTAGTAAAAATTGATAAAGTTAACAAGGGTCTAATAGAAGTAATTTTTTACTCCTTAAAAAAATAATTTAAAAAAATTACCTCACTTATTAATACAAAGTGTTCATAATTTTTTTTAAGAATAAAAATGAATCTTAGCGCTTTTTTCTTTTCCATCATCTATGGGAATTGTGTTCCTCACATTCGAGATTGTCTCATGGAAACACTTGAGCTTTTATGATGAAAGAAAAGAGCAAAGGGTATTAACTGATCAATTGGTGAAATGAAGCCCTACCTCTCTCTATCTTACTTCCTTTATCCCTTTATCTTTATATATAAAATGGGCAAAATTAAAATGTTTTTGTATTTTTAATTAAATAATTAATTTTGTTTATTTATATGATTTGATTAAAAATATTTTATTTATAAGGACATAGAGAGTAACACTTATTGTGTGTTTTAGTTATGACCTGTAACTTTTATATTTAAATGTTTTTTTTTCCCTTATATAAGGAGAATTTGAATTCTTGATATCTATACTCAACCCCCCCCCCATCCTTGCCACTTAAGTTAGTCTCATTTGGCTATTTAAATGTGTTTTTAAAATAGAAATATGATAGTTATTTTTTTAATTTAAAAGTATTTTTAATTTTATTCTTTATCATTTTATGTACTAAATGGATATTATAAATAGAAACATGATAGCCTCATTTTAGTTATTCTGTCTTTTTTTAAGATAACAACAAATTTAAGAGAAATCTAAACTCTTAATCCCATATTGTTGCTGGAAGTGGGAAAAAGGGATCTAACTGGATTTTTTTTTTTAAATAAAAGGGTTTTTGAAGTATGACCTTTCAAGGTTACACCGATCATAGCTCTGTAATTTTTTAAAAATATTATTATAAAATATGATAGCTCAGCTTACATAAATTTTTAATGCTAATATCAATATCAATGTTGGATATAAAGTTTTAAGTCAATATTTTATAAAATGTGATTTTTATTTAATCCTGGTATATTTTTTAATAATTCAAAAAAAGATAATCATTATGTCTTCTCTCTGTTCAAAAATGTAAGACATTTTTAATCGAAACTCATTCCCTAATAAAGTAGTTACTTACTTTTCAACTAACTATATCTTTTTATATTTATCCCTATTAAATATCCTACAATAAATATAAAGTTATCATCAATAGGAGTATTTTTGAAAAAAATAATAATTAAATACTTTATATTTTTGAACGGAGGGAGTATGAAATTATAAAGTAATGGAGAAAAAAAAGTAAAATAAAGTTTAATTGCACGGTGTTTGCTGTATATATTATTCTGTCCTTAATAAAATATATACTTTTGAAGTAGTTTATCATAAAGCTTGCAAGACGGTAAAAATCCATATCCACACACACACACAAATATTTTCAGTAATAACACCGTGTAAATTCTAGTTTCTTCAAAAAATTATTCCCTCTCATCCCAAACATATAACCTTTTTAGTTGATTTAAAATATAGGACTTGTTTCATATCATGATGTTACATTTATAATGCATTGTCAAACTACCCTTATTTAATTTATCCAAAAATAATGCAGATGAGAAAGAATGAAAGTAGGAGAAAATTATCTCAAATAAAATGGTAGTTTTGAAAAGATTACTAATTAATTTTAATGTTTTAAATTTGTTATTCAAAAAATTTAATTTTTTAACTTAATATATGTGCTTTAGTGAGAAAGATAGAATGGCAGGAGCGCCTATTTATTTGATTTTCAATTCTTTTTAAAATTAATTTTATTAATAATTAATCAGTTTTATTTATCAATTATATCATATAAAATAATCAATCATATTTAAAATTGATTACAGTAATTAACTTTTCATATAATCAATTTTTTCTGACAGACCCTATATTGGCTTTCTTTTCTTTTGTTTTGTAAGAATTATGTAGGCTTTCTTAATTGGGGTATAATTTAGTTAAAGGGGACTGAGAATCCAATTTGGGGCCTTTCAAATGATTACTGTCTTTTGAGCCAACTTTAAAATGAAATTGATTTATGTAAATTCAAATTTAGCAATAAAGATATAGTTATTAAAAAATTAACTTACAATTCATATAAATTCATTACCCATGTGAAAATGTTGGTGATAGGTTGATTCATGGCAGTTCTTTAACTGAGCCATGCCTGTGAGCCCCATTACCTAGCTCATGAAAGACAAATGAAATTTTACCCCCCCCCCCCCAAAAAAAAAGAAATTGTATAAAAAGAAAAGAAATTGGAGGCAGTCTTTGCGCTTCGTCATCTCCCAAATCGTCGATGGCTCTTTCAGCAGCTACTTAGGGATCTGTTTCCTCCGTTCAGTCTCAGTCACAGTCACAGTCACGGTATGTCTCCCTCTGTCCCGCCCTTTCAATTTATGCACTGTCAGCATCAATTTATTCGGAATTCCGTGCTAACACTGACACTAGTGGTTTGAATTCTACTCCTTCGTCTACATGAATCCTCTGCTTAGGATTTTGTTTCAAAGAGAAGTATGGTTTTAGGAATCATAATCAGATGCTAGCTGGGTAAAAGTATGAACTTGTTTTTGTAAACATCAAACCGGAACCCTTTCTCTTGTTACGTGAGGATTTGGTTATAGATGGATAGCTAAAATGTCCAAATTGACATTCTTTTTGAACTACGGGGCTAGGATTCATCTTCTAAACGAAACTCATTGGTTTGAAGATCTCAGTACGTTCTATTTTTTAATTTCTCCTATGATATTCACGGGAAGGGAATGAAGGGGCTCCTTTTGTTCGTGCATCCACGGTCTTTTTTTTTTTCCTCCCCCTTCCATCTAGGCTACTAAGACCAGTGCTTTTTGAGGAGTGGAGTGACACAGTTGTTTACACTTTTGCTGAATCTGTAAACATGCCATACTTTTTAAAGGGCTTGATTGGTCGCCTTGAAGAGAGAGGTGAGGTGGGGTGATCATTAATGGGGCGTCGACAAGTCGAGAGGGTTGAAAAAGAAATGAAAATTATAAAGAACCTGAACCTTCAAAAATCACTTAGGCCTTGTTTGGTATGCAGAATGAAATGGAATGGAATGAAAAAGGTGACTCTTTAAATGAGCAATGTTTTCTGTAACCATAAATAAACGATAGTAAGAAATATATAGTTATTGTTGAATGGTGTTAACATGGATATAACAGATATTGCTTGCCTCAAGTTTCATGCAATGAAATTCTTATTCATTTCCTTCAAGCTTACCAAATGGAGCCACAATTTGGAGTGGGTTGAAACAGAGGTGGCATGTGTTTTCACCCAAGCCATTGTCCCAGTCAAGCGTTAAGCTTTAGTTTATTGATTTCTCTTGGCATGTTCCACTCAATGTACTGTAATTTTATAATCAATTGACGATTAGAGCCAATAAAGTTGATCATATCAATACCTTTTTTTTTTTTTTTTTTCATTTTGGATTCTTTTCATGTCATTTTTCCATCCATTATGCATTTAATGCTTCTAATACTTGTATGGTTATGATTTATAGCTCCACAAGGATGTTACAGCAGCCTCGCACATCCGTAAAGTGATTTGCTATTCAATTTTGAAAACTAGCTTCTACAGATAATAGGTGCAGAACTATATTATCTTAGGTTGCATCAAAGATGGTTGGGAACTATCCAGTCCATGTCTTAACATTGCCAGCTACTTTTCCTCCATCTTTGATGTCCCTACCTGGGAATTTTTCCAATGGAATCCCTTATCTTCCTTGTAGACCCCAAACAAGATTCAACAGAATAAAATCTATGTCAGCTGATGCGGGGCCTGGAGAAACATCATCTACTTCGGAAGCAACAAATCCTCTAGCTGTCATTTTAGACCTTCCTCGTGCTGTTTGGAGACAAACACTACGTCCACTAGGCGATTTTGGTTTGGTAAAGGAGCATCTGGGAAGGAGGGGTTGGACTACTTTTAGTATCTGGTTCAGTTTTACTTGCTCTTAGTTTAGCCTGGTTGAGGGGTTTCCAAATACGATCCAAATTCAGAAAGTACACGGCTGTCTTTGAGTTTGCTCAGGCTTGTGGTATATGCACTGGAACACCTGTAAGGATCAGAGGGGCAACTGTTGGCAATGTCATTCGTGTTAATCCTTCCTTAAAATGTATTGAAGCAATTGCAGAGGTGAGTTTCAACGCTATAATCTTTTAAGTTTGTAACCTTGTTCCCACTCCCTTTGTTGACATGAAAATGTTGAAATTTTGTTTGGGTTTGGAAACATATGCTTCTGTGTAGATTGAAGATGATAAAACAATTATACCACGAAATTCGCTGGTTGAAGTTAACCAGTCGGGTCTTCTCATGGAAACTTTGATCGACATTACACCTCAAGATCCTATTCCAACACCATCAGTTGGACCTCTTGACCCAAAATGTTCCAAAGAAGGTCTCATTGTGTGTGATCGAGAAAGGATCAAGGGTATGAGGGAGTTAGTTTGGATGCATTGGTTGGGGTATTCACCCGGCTCGGACGAGATGTAGAGGAAATTGGTATTGCCAATACTTATTCATTGGCTGAAAGAGTTTCTTCTGTTATTGAAGAAGCAAAGCCACTTCTTATAAAGGTGTGATGTAATCTTCTCATATTACTGTATCCATTAATTTTAATGCTCCAATTTCTTTGTTGTCTTTAACAGGACGGCCATTCCTCTTGGAATTTTCATTTTTATAGAGATCTGAATGATAGACTTGATGATGTTGCTCTTTTGCTGGACATACTTGTTCTTTTCCATGTTTCTTTTTTGCTTAACAGAAAGATTTGGAATTTGGATTCTTGAGATTCTTAGTACAAGCACATTTTCTTATTATTTGTTTATATGGCGACTCGAGACTCCTTCTAATGCAAAGCTATTTGTTTGTTTAATGGTACTTAATAGTAATAATGAAAATGATTTGCCTCAAACATTCCAATAAGGTTTTATCACTAAATGTTTTTGTAATTTGTTTGGAGAGGGGATTCATTGCCCTCTGTTTCATACCTATTTGCATCATTCTCTCTTCTTGTTAATAAATTATTTTTTTCATGTATAAAAAAAAAATGTTTCACAGACAAATAATCATCCTGTTTTGGCTTTGCTGAAACGGATTGGCAAATTTGTAACCGGCTGTTTAGTCTTTGATGGGAGCTGCATTTGCCACACCTTTAGGAGAGAATTCCCCCCGCCCCCAACAATTTTTTTTCTTTCTTTGTGGGTTGGAAGAGGGGAATTGTCCCTTGTGGATCTTGAGAGGGATTGGAGTGGTCGTTTCAGTTGAAGAGTCTGGTTCATTTTCCGTTGTTTTCTTTTTGCTTGGGCCTTTAGGGGTGATATTTTGTCTCGTGCTTGTCCTCTTTTGTTTTGTCCTCTTGCAAGCTTGACTTTTGCATGATGATAAATGACATATCAGCATCTGCCAATGTAAGTCTGTAGTCGTTAAGTTGTTATCCCCACTTTAAGTCTTACAAATATGTTATGTTGAACCAGAACAGGAAAATGCCTTAGAATTATTTTCTTGGAAGGGATGGCATGGGAATTTTTACGTTCTCCATATCTTTATGATAAAATATTCAACACCCCTATGTTTGCCGTAAAATGTCAAATTGTAGAAATGTGATTGGGCAATTAGGATCTCAATTGGATCTTGACATTCTTAGTTGTGAATGTGATCACATTCTGGACAGCTAACATTTCATGTTCATTATGTTTAGTTAAAATACTCAATTTTATCTTCTTGCTTCTGTGTAGACTTAATTTAATATATTTAATTATGGGGTATTCACTACAGCGTTCACAGTAGTTATTGTGGACAAATTAATAGTGTGAGTGAACTCTAGGGAGTTTTTTTATGCACTAACATTTCTGGTATCTTTGTACTTTCTCCTTGTTGTGACTAAATGTTGTTTCCTTTTGAAATAATTATATCACTCATTCTCATCCCATATATTTGGCTTTGATTTAGTGATTTCTCAGATCAAAGCCATGGCTGATGATGTGCAACCTTTGTTGGCTGAAGTTCATGAGACTGGTCTATTGAAGGAGGTTGAGAATTTGACCCAAAGCCTTACACAAGCCTCTGAAGATTTGAGGTTAACTATAGAAACCTCTCTGGCACTTTTTATCTCTGTTATATCGTTCCTGCATACGCATCCTTGTAGTACATTGTTACTAGTAGATAAGATGCCAGCTGTTATGTCAACATTATGTTCTTGAGAGAGATCCTGAATGAAGAGACTTGGGAAAAGGGGTGAGTGGCAAGGAGGCAGTTTATTGTGGTCCATCTAGGGCATGTATAGAAAATAAGGTTTATTTGGGTTAGGCGTCTTCAGTGATTTTATGTAGGTGAGTGCACACTTGTGGGTAAGTATATGCTGTAAGAGTGGTTTATAGCATAGGATTTCTGATTTAAAATGAATGCTAATATTTTACTTGCCAAAATGATGCTTTAGTATTTTTACCACTTATAACTTCTTTGTGTAAAATGTAAAAATGCATGACCTCAAACAAGTCTTCAATATATACTAGAAAAAAGGAGCAAAGGTTCATAAAAGTTTTAAAATGAGAAGGCTTGTGATTTTATATTATTTCATGTCACAAACACAGCCTCTTAGGGTTTTTTTTTTTTTTTTGTGCCAACCATCTGGTTTCTTTTCTTTTCTCCCTTTTTTTTTTTTGATAAACATAGGAAAACCATCTGGTTTCTAATTCCACTATCTATGGAAGGTGGCTCTCCACACAACCTTTTTTTTGTCCACGAGGAATGCATAGGCTTAGGCTTTACTTGAAGGTTATTGGGCCCCTTCTACTTACTCAATCGTCGTTCTACTGTTGGTCATCCTGTTAATTTATGTTCTGTTGAATATTTCAATTTCGTAGTAAGGATTTATTGAAATTAATAATAAATATTGAAATTAATTATGATAAATATTCCATTTGAAATTACATATTAACTGAATTTAAATTTATAAATTATAAATCAATTTTAAAATAGTATAGAACCTCACTGCACTGGGTCTTCATCTATGTTGACCTGTGCGTACTTGAGTAGTTGGTGAAAGCTGCACTTCATTTGGAAAATGGGGTACAAACTTGAATCACATTTCGAAGTCTCTGCTCTTGTGGGTTTCTCTGCTGCAGCTCTAACTTAGGAATGCTGATTCTACCTACCTGGCTCACCGACCCCTGTGATCAGGATGCAAATGCACCATGCTCTGAAATGTGGCATCCAGCTCGTAGATCAAAGTTAGATGCATCTTATTTAGTTACTATGGTTGAGAATTGTGCACAATCAGGACTCTACACTAGCTGTATCAAGATTGAAATGTCCTTTTTTGTTTTTTGTTTTTTTTTCAGTTTGAACATAAGTGGATAAAGTGATGACCCTTAGATTAAGAATATAGTTTCGAGATATCCAAACTTGGTGTAATTACCCGTTATCTGTAGCCTATAGGTCTTCATTCTCTTACCATATTCTATTTTCATTAAGATCCATGATATTACAATGAAGAAAGTACATATGGTAATACAACATGAAGACACACTCACCTATGTGCTGAATGATAAAATCATTTATCAGTCCCATGAGAACTCTAAGATAATTCTAAAATTTCATTTACTCTTTACTTTTATCCTGGAAAAATATATCATGACAACTAAGGTCATCCTATGTTTATACAGAAGGGTACATTCGTCCATCATGACCCCTGAGAACACTGAACTTATTCGCAAGTCTATTTACACTCTCATATTTACCCTGAAAACATTGAGGCAAGGCTGTAAATTTGGAAATCTCAAGTAAATTTAATTAATTACAAATAATTTGGCTGATTCTGTTCTCATTTCTGTTGCATTGTTGCAGAATATTAGCTCTGATATATTGGGTTTCGCTGGTGATGAGGCTACAAGAAGGAATTTGAAATTACTTATCAAGTCTCTCAGCAGGTTATTGTAAGGTCCAAGTAAAATAAAATAGGTTATAACAGGTGATTACTTTCTTGCAATGCATTTTATCAACCGCAACATTGGAGCATTTCAAAGTATCTTGTACTCCTTTCTGTAGCTGTTTCTATGGTGCTACTACCCAAGATTGTGACATAGAAGCACTTTTGATGATCTTCAAGAACAGCAGATTTTATTGATTGAGGCAGCCGAGTTGACGATATATTTTCTCCATCTAGAATATATAAAAGGTGAATCTCAATGGCTTGTCATTCCCCAATTAAATCACTTAGTTGAGAGAGTTCGATGACAGGCGCTTGGCATCAAAGTGTTTCATGAATGCAATTGCAATCTTTGGGATCAAGAAATTGATCAGTGCATGATCATTTCCTTTTACTGTCTCATGTTAAGAAGATTTTTGGAATTTAATGTTATGGAAGCATCTTCATCTTCATTTTTATAAAAATTATTTCAATCCCTGTTACGTAGGCAAGTGGCTACTTGTGCATTTCCTTCAAGCTAATATTTTTGGTGATACGCTCATGAATCTGAGGTGTACCGTCTCGTAATGTATGCATTCTTTAATCAATGTGTACGATTTTGGAATTTAGAACTTTTATTTAGTAATAAATGTTACAACTTATCATGAATAAATCATCACTTGTGAGTGGTCTGTTTCCTATGAGCATGTATTCAAAGAGGCAAACTCTAGCACCAACTGGTTAGCTAAAAAAAGCTCGTCAAATGAAGGATCACGTTCTATTTTTCGTCACATGAAATAAAGAGAATGAGCAAGTGCAAAAAGAAAAAATAACTAGCATATATTGTAATGTGTTTCATGTTTCTCATTTTGGAAGTATTACAGCTCTCAAATATCCACGTTCATTGTAGATTGGATTAGGCTTCTCTTATGTTCGCTCCCAAAATTTGTTGCTAGCACGTTCTTCCAGATGTTACTACTTCAGAATGTTTTCTGACAGAATGAACTAGTTTATTTCTCAGGTGCCCAACTAATTTTCATAATACAAAAGATAAAAATCAAGACTAAGCTGAGCTTTTACTGTGCTCAAGCTCAACATTATTCGTTTAACCTCTCCTGACGAACACAATCAAATAAAACTAATTCTTGTGTCACAAGCATACTTTACAAGACCTAAAGGACCATCAAAGCACAAGAAGACTGCTGCAACATGAAGACATCTGGCTCAATAAAAGCATGGCATTGACAGGATTCATGCGTTGCAATGTCTTGAATCAACAAAATGTTTCAAGAGTTTTCTAGCAGACGATAGAGTTGGAACTCTTGCTGCTTAAAGTACCTTCGATCCTCATCGTCCACAAGAACAAGATTCAGAAAATATTTCACACTAAACTTGTTATTGATGTTGCGGTAGGTGGGTGTGAGCTCATACGGACTGAGGAACAACCTGATGGGAATTGATTCTCCTGTAAAAAGAATGATCTTCAGTAGCATTCCTTTAGAGAGATTAAATGAGAAATAATTAGACAATAGGTTATATTAAAGATCAGGTGGCCCATGGTACAAACAAACATGCACACAACATATCTTATCGGTATTACAGCTAGCAGTGTAAAAGAGCTGCTCAAATTTGGCTTGCTTTGTCGATTTATATAAATGCATACAAGATAATACACAACGAGTTATACGAGTTTTATGAGTTTTCATTATACTTGAGAAAAAAATTATGATTTACAATATCCATATCAATGTAAAATATAATATCTACAGCAAATCACATTCTTTGCAAATCTTGATTAGTGTAACTCATTATTCAATTGTGTTGTAATATACATGACGCTCCACCTAGTTTATACAAAATATACATGATTATATATGTCATTTGAATGTTCATATTAATTTTAATTTTAAACAAGATAAGCATCAAATTTCAAGATTAGATTAAATGTTTCATGTTTTTGAGCTAAATCAAATTCTTAAACAACCGAACTTGAACTTGAACTTCAAGATTAGGGCTCGGGAATTTAATCCTTGTCGTCCTATTTTCTTCAGAAAAGAAGGTCCAAGGTAAGGTAACAGGTGTGATCCTTGTCCATATATGAAAATCTCATGATATGTAGTGGTGGATATATATCAGATTCAACGTTCATGTTTTTCAAGACAAGCATCATGCATATGAATACAATATGACTATTATTTTTATAAGGAAAAGGTTAGTGTATATATGCATACCTCGGACAGGCGCACCGTCCATCAGTTCATATTTTGCAAGGGTCTCAGTTTCCACGTAAGTGTTGGTCCCTGATCCAGTTGACTCTCTACGCCTTATCTCAAGCTCCATGTTTTTTATTTTGATCTCACCAGGAGAAAATATATTTTGCCAATGATGACGTCCTTCAGATGGTACCTGTCAGTTTTTGAGTTACAAAAATGGGACTCACCTCTGACATTACATGAAAACATTGAAACTTGCTATTTATGAAGAGTTTATTAATACTTACTTGCTTTTACTGTATTCAAATTCTATGTGCAAGCAGTCTTCGATTCCTACTTCCATCTGAATGAGACATCAAAATGAAGAAAAATAAGGTCAATGTTAAGCAATAGCATCTTTCTCGTAGAGTTCTAGAGGATATCAAACATATTAACTTATGCTTTTGTAACATAGAAAAGCATAGGGCCACCGACAGCTGTGTCCACAAATTCCTTTTAGGAAAGGTGAGGACTAAGAAAATGAAAATTGATCGAAGTGGATTTTTTTTTTCTTTTTTTATATAATAAAAGCATTAACAGATCATGCAAAGGGATGGGCATGTATTGGACAGTGGGACCTAAAAGATAAACCTGCTACTAATTCAAGAAATAATAAGACAAGCAAAATACATTCAGCCTAATTGAAAATGCCACTTCAAGCAGTTGCAGGACATGGGCAAAAAATCTTCCCAGTTCACTATTTTCTTTTTTTTCAGCCAGATTTCTAGTTCACTGTTAATTTTAAGCATAAGGAAAAATCTCAGTATTAATTGCCTATCAAAATTGGCTACTAAAGATATACATGAATAGATAATTTTCATCCTAACCTTAATGCTATTATTGATTGCTGGAGGTGGACTATAGTTGCGAACCTGATGAAGAATGAAAGTAGAAAGTGGGTTACTTCATATACTTTTTCTGCAATAATCTGAAAACATACATATGAAAAAGAAATTTCAACAGTAATCACTCCAACAATAGAATATATAATCTTGTCATAGAAGGATGAAGCAAGATGCAAGATAATGAAGTTTAAAAATTAAAACCAAAAAGATCCTCTGTTAACTACTCAATATCATTATACAAGGCCGATAAAGATGATGATGATATGGCAGAAAGTGCATGAATAATTAAATCATGTGAGCGAATTGTGGTATTAGGTATCATATAGCTTAGATTTCAGGTCCATGCATTGCACAAAACTTAGGGAGCAATACACATTTTATGGCTTGTAAGTAGTGAAATTACTAGAAATTTTATTAATATATAAATATAGATGATTCAAACACCCAGTAATGAACAAAAGATATCACTAATAAATACAAGCAAAGCAGTGAAATCCATAAGAATAAATGAGACAATTATATAGGAGGGACTATGCCAATCCTGATTATAAAACAAAATTCTTCAGTACATACAGACACAAAACTACTTACCACAAAATCCAGGTACTCCACATGTTTGCTGACAAAATTTTCGACTAATTGTCACCTTCAAAACATACCTGCATGTTTTGCCCAAAAAAAAAAAGCGGTTCATTTCTCTGGTTATCTTCATCTCTTCAACCTTTGATTTATTAAACTGTAATAACATTCAACACTGACAACAACTTGAAACCCAACCCCTGAAGTATTGGAAACATTAAAATTGTCTCTTTGGTTTTTTGGAAAGATACATGATTAGCTAATTATTACAGAAAAAGTAAACGAAAGGCACTTAAGCAACACAGTAAAATTTGCCAACAGGATTTCTTTGCCTAGAAAAGAGGTATGAGGAGCTCTTTTATCCATCCCACTTCTCATGCGGTTTTACTTTTGTAGGATCAGTGCTGTAGTTAAATAGTGCATACAAGATAACTAAAACAATTACAGAACTACCAAACATGATGCTGAACACAGTGATATTAAGTTGGATAAATTTTGATATATTCTGTTCAATAAAATTAATCATAGCAATTATGTGGGCATTCTCCAGTTTGTTTGTTTTTTTTTTAATTAAAAGAGAATTATTGATGAGAAGAGAGAAAATTACAAAAAAGACAACAAATCTTCTCAACGCAAAAGAAAATTCTCCAGATTCTAAATCGAGAGTGCTCTATTCCTTGGAGATCCACAAGGGACACCCCCTAGAAGACGTATTAGCCAAAAATACATAGGGGGCAAAATAAAATCCTCTCTGAAAGATGTGGCAGAAGACATTTGATTAAACATGGGCCCATTTCACCAACCAAAGAAAGAAGAAAAAAGAAAGAAGAACACACTTGCATTCTGCTCCAACCAAAGAAAGCACAAACCAACCAACAAAGACTGCATTGCATGCTTTGCTGGCAAAGAACTTTAAGCTCCTTATGACTCCCAAATGTGCAGCTGATTCATTTCTTTCTTGTTAAATAACAACACACACAACAGAGAACACCTGCTGGTACACACTGAAAACATTCAAATGACATTTTTACCAATAAATATTGTTTCCAATCAATGAGCAAAAATCTAAAAGTCCAAACAAATTCAACCAAAAGGGAAAGGAAAAAACAGATTTAGCTTGCAAGGACTAACGTAGTTAGATCAAATTGTTGATTTGATGGATAGTTGAACCCAAATTGATGAGCAAAGAATAAGGTGCTTTTATAAAATACAAAGTTGTAGCTGGTCATCCAACTTCGGCTTAATTTATGATTTATGATAAACGTGACTATTCTATAAACAATCCAGCTCAATCCCATCATAGTGGTGGAATGTTTAATCTAATCATATAAGAACCATGCACGTATAAGAATATAAAGGAACAGTCAGAGCTTGATTAAATTATTTTGTTTGCATTTAGTATTTATAACTTCTAACTTCTGCAATAAGCCCATATCATACATCCATAAAAAATAAAATAGCCATCATTGCACTTCCTCAGTTGGACACTATTGTTTTCTGACAATACAAAGTTACAGCACCATGAAGGAAATAAGGAGAAAATGAAAATTTACAGAAATTCATGCTTACCAAGAAGTTGGAAAAATATCGTACCTAAGCCTTATGTTGCCTCCATTGTATGATTCATATGGCATCTCAAACAGTAGAGAACTCAAAAGGATACGTTTTCCTTTCATATAAATCCCCAGGAACATCAGCTCACGAACTGCAATTAAAGATTTTGTGGAATATCATACCAATTGTAGACAGTGAAATGTAAAAAGGATA
>NW_026555982.1:0-44797 GCF_029017545.1 Prosopis cineraria | reverse complement strand
GTTAGCTAGAGTCTTCATGACTATATAAGTTTTCTTCTTATGAGCCTGACCATAACATTGTTTGTCTTTTTTTTTTTGGAGCTATAACAGTTTAAAAGTCTTTGATATCTAGTTGTCGGTGCTCATGATTCGTCACTTCACTACCACTAATACAATGCCTGAGCGTCATTGTTAATTCTTTTCCAGTCGGTTTCGTTCTTACTTTTACCAAATCATCTAACCATGATTCTGGCCATACATACATATTTATGTTCCTTCCTTTTGATGTCATTTTGGAACAGGTGGCAATTTGTTATTCTACACTTGCATTGCATCAAATGATCTTAAACTTATGTTGTCTTCCATCAAGCCAGGTTTAATAGGCCTCTATAGTTTTTGCCATGGCATTAAATCCCAACTTGGGTTGACTACTCATGCTAGTGAACCGGTGAAGCAGTCCTCTGACCGGTCCAGTCCATGTTGGATTTTATGTTTTTTCCCTCACTTCGCTAGCCTAGAACAACATTTTTTAAGTTAAAAAATTATTCATGATTGAGTTGTCCCCGGTTTTTTGGTTTGGATCATTTATCCTTGTATCAATATCTTGACCAGTTCAATAACCCGTTTGGTTTTATACCTTGACTTTAACTATAGGGAATTTGGGTATAGGTCCTAAAAGTCTTAGCTTCAAGAGAAAGTAGCAATTTCCCATTATAGACAAAAAAAGAACGGAAAAAAAGAAGAAAGAAGAGAAAATTATGTTTAAATGTGAGGAACTCGTCACTTTTTTCCCCTTACCTGTAACCATAAAAATTTTCGAGAACAGGACATAATTTCTGTTTTATAATTGGTGTGGCTAAGAATCTTATATTTGTTTCCTTTCTATTTTCTGTGATTTAGGTTATTCAAGGTGACGTGCTTAAGACTGACCTTCCCTATTTTGACATATGTGTGGCAAACATTCCATATCAAATATCTTCGCCGCTCACGTTCAAGTTACTCAACCACCAACCTGCATTTAGGCGTGCAATTATTATGTTCCAGAGAGAATTTCCCATGAGATGGTGCTCAACCTGGTGACAAACTCTATTGTCGCCTTACCGTGAACACTCAACTCCTCGCTTGAGTATCCCACCTCCTCAAAGTTGGAGAAAGCAATTTCCGACCTCCCCGAAGGTTGATTCCTCTGTAGTGCGAATTGAACCAAGGAAACCTCGCATCGAAGTTAAGCAGAAGGAATGGGATGGATTTTTGCGCATTTGTTTCACAGAAAAAAGAACAGACATTTGGTTCAATTTTTAGGCAGAAGAATGTGATCTCCTTGCTGGAGAAGAACTACAAGACTGTGCAATCACTGAAACTCGCGCAGGAAGAAGGTTTAACAGAGGAAACTGATACGAAAATGGAGTTCTCTGGTTTTGGAAACTCCATGGAAGATCGATGCATGGGGATAGATGATGGATTAGATGAAGATGATGATGAGATGGCATTGAGGGTGGTGACGGTGATGCCGAAGCAGGGCAACCTGAATTTAAGGACAAGGTTATGGGTGTTCTGAAAGAGGGAGATTTTGAAGAGAAGAGGTCATCCAAGCTCAGCCTACAAGAATTCCTATATTTGCTTTCTTTATTCAACAAAGCTGGCATACACTTCTCCTGATTTTAGATTCTTCTTAGTATTTTCAGTCTAATTCTATCCGAAAATTTTGATCTCATTTCTTTCTTCTTCAAATTGAATCTTTGAGTGAGAGCTGAGTGTCATAAAAATAGCATGAGCAATATCCAAGTTCCTCTTTGATCATGTAGATGTAATATATAGCAATTTAAATTAACGTTGTCCTTCTCAGATTTTCTTTATTAAACTGATCGTTTTGTTGTGGCCATTTTAAGTAACTGTGTTTTGCTCATCTAATCTCTGATTTTAAAAGGAAACGAACCCGATTCCACTAGAATTAGAATTAATTACCGTAACCGCATGTGTATTGACACCCCCCCCCCCCCAAAAAAAAAAAAAAACCCTCTCAAAAAGAAAAGAAAAGAGAAAAATGGTCAGGTTGGTTCAGGCTCAAACTAGCCTGATTGACCAAGCTTTGAAGATGAACTTTTTAAAAAAAAAATAATAACAACAATTTTTAGTATCGAATTTCTAGACATATAGGTAGATTATCTAATTTAAATATATGATCGAAAACACCTTTTTTTAAATATTAGAGAACTTATTAAACCTTCAAAATCACAGTTTTTATGTAACATGTAACACAAGGATCATAATAAGAAAAAAAAAAATAGCACTATATTTTAACTTTTAATATTATTTAATATTTATGATTTCATATCTTTTATATTCTTTTAATTTTAATTTAATTTTATCTTTCATTTAACTATCGTATTTTCCATTTCATGTCATTTAGTTTTAATTTAATAACTGAATATTATATTTATTTTTTTTAGTCTCTTAGTTTTTTTTTGTGGAAATTTAAGTAATAATTTTAATTTTTTGATAATATCAAACTAAAAAATCTTGATTCTTCAGTAATAAAAATATTTTTCAGCTTGGAGTATAATAAAAAAATTAAACTATACTATAAATAAAGATTTGAAATATATTAAATTTAAATAATTATGAGATTAATTTTTTAAAAAAAAAAGCGATCATTTTTTCTCACCAAAAAAAAAAATAGGCGATTCGATTTCAAAGCTCTTATGAAAACCCTGGCGCCGTCTCTTCCTCCCATTTACCTCCGTGCGTCATTCTCTTTCTTCGTCTCTGCGGCTGCAAAACTTCCACAATGGTACACATTCATCTTCCTGTTCATCGTTTTATAACTCTGAATCATTTCTGCTTTTGAGTGACCTGGGGTACTCCTTGAGCAGGCTTCAGAGAAGAAGCTGGCGAACCCTATGAGGGAAATCAAGGTCCAGAAGCTCGTTCTCAATATCTCAGTCGGCGAGAGTGGAGATCGTCTCACCAGAGCTGCTAAGGTATTCATCACGCATTGTAAATGGTCCTTCTCCTTCCTCGTTCTTTGTTGGTTCGGATTGACCTTTTGGTTTGGAATCATTCTGTTTTTGCAATAGGTGTTGGAGCAGCTTAGTGGCCAGACCCCAGTTTTCTCCAAAGGTTAATTTTTTATCCTTGCTATGCTATGCTTGGCTTTGTCCTGCGATATTTTCTTTATCATTTTCTTTGTGGCTGAGAAATCTTGTTTTAGTTTGACCGCAAATTTTGAACTTACTGGTAATGCAGGTATTTTTTTATTGATAATGATAATTGACAATAATGTTGAAGAATTTTGATATATGGTTTTGCTTGAATGCTAAATCTGCCTTAAAGCAAAACGCTTAAGTGGGCATTGTAAGTATTCGAGTGACACATTTTTGTCCTGTTCTTTTCGTCCTTTGATATACTTGTTTCCTTGTTTAGATCCAGAACTCCACTAGTGCTAATAAAATTGATGTCTTCTGATCATGGTTTCCTGAAGACTGTTTTCTTGTCCGTGTTCATATTGTATCCTTAATCAAACCTCAAAAGAAGGATGTATGGTTGGTTTCATTTCAGCTGTCTACGGTGATTGAAATTAGTTATCTTGGATGTATTGTTCATTGCGTGCTGCACTTTTTACTTGATTAGTTCTCATTTTCCTAGTCTGCTTTTGAACAGCAAGGTATACTGTTCGTTCCTTTGGCATCAGAAGGAATGAAAAGATTGCGTGCTATGTCACTGTTAGAGGTGACAAGGCAATGCAACTTTTGGAGAGTGGTCTGAAGGTGAAGGAATATGAACTGCTGAGAAGAAACTTCAGTGATACAGGCTGCTTTGGCTTCGGCATCCAGGAGCATATTGATTTAGGGATCAAGTAATTTGAAAAGCCCTTTTTTCTTTTCTTATCAACTAATTTGTTTAATCTGTTGATCGACGATGTATGTTTAATGGAATGTAAACCTTTTACAGGTTGTGTTATTTTGTGGTTTTTATCAACTAGTCAGTTATTCCTTAATGGAATTCTCTGAGCTTTAGTCTCAATAAGTTTGGTTTTCTGGTGATTTAATGTACGTTCGTATGTGCCTAGTTGTTGCTGTGCAAAATTCCTTTTATCTTGTGTTGGAAACTCAATTTGGTTTCTTCTCTCTAACGCTTTGTATTGGAATTTGGCTCTGCTTCAGGTATGATCCGTCTACTGGTATTTATGGAATGGACTTCTATGTTGTTCTGGAACGGCCTGGTTACCGTGTGGGACGTCGCCGCAGGTGCAAGTCCCGTGTTGGGATCCGGCACCGTGTCACAAAAGAGGATGCCATGAAGTGGTTCCAAGTGAAATACGAAGGAGTGATCCTGAACAAGGCCCAAAACATCATTGGTTAGACTGCAATATTGAATGTAGCGAGTTCCAATTTTGTTATTTTAGTTTGAAGTTTCTTGGACTAGCTTCTTAGTTTTCTGTTAGAGTGCAAGGTGGATTTTGCCATCAATACTTACATTATGCTGTTGACACTTTATGAGTTGAATGTTCTACATTGTCCATTGATCTATATGCCACTCGTTTGCGTTTAGTTCTTAATTTCATAAAGCTTCTTGTGACTTAAAAGGTACTTACTTCTTGTGATAATATTTTTTTTTCTAGTTTTCTCTTCATTTTTTTCTCTCTCATCCAAATGGATGGTTAGTGTCAATGCAAAGGTTGCAGGTTTGTAGCCTTTTGATGGGATAAACCACATCGAGCTTAAGATTTTGGCCAATCTCCGGCGACAATGCCAGAAGAAAACTGGTAATTTTGCATAAGTTGGTGCCCACAGCCACGAGCGAAGTCACCTTAACGCCCATGAGGAGCTACTAGGGCTGTGCAAAAGTCTTGTGGTCTCGTTCGGTCCGGTCCGATCTATGAAAATCCGATCCTGTTCAGTCCTGTAAAATGTTGGTCCTATAGGATCAAAAAGACCTAAAAAGACAGGACTGATTTTTCGGGTAAGACCAGACTAGAGACCAAGCATCTGATTAAGTAGTCCGGTTTGGTCCTATATAATTATTTTAATATAATTAAAATTAATTTATAAATTATTAATTAATAAGCTTTAGAAAAAAAAGTCTTAATCCTGCCTTACACTTTGCACTCTGATTGAAAAAAAAAAACCTCAATACTGTTACTCAACAACACTTAGCGTCTCAGCTACTCACTCAACTTTGCTCTCATTCTCAATTTTTTCAGTGCGCCAAAGCCTAGCCCCTGCCTTGTACTTTGCACTCTGATCTTGATCTGTTCGAACTTTGAAGGAACATGTCTGTGGGTTTATTTTTATTACTTCTGTTCTTGCTGATTTTTTTCCTTTGGTCTATTTTCGGTCTTTCTTTGATTTTTATTGAAGTTATGTATTTAAATCATTTGGAGTTTGGATTATAACTAAAATATTATTTTCTTGGTGTTAGAAATTATTATGGATTTATTATAATAAGTGTTTTTATTATCTTAATTGAATTTGGTAAGTTGAAATAGATTATTGGTCATCATAGAGAAAAAAAAGAAAAAGAAGGCCAAGTGAGTATTGGATTAACAGGACCAGTCTTCCAGTCCTATGGATCAAGTCCAGTCTTGTTAATCTCCGGGTTTTCACAGGACCAAACCGGACTACGGGTTACCTAACCTAGTCCTTTTCATGAAAAGGACCGGACTCCGATTAGGTTAAAGTCCAGTCCCGTCCAATTCTTTGTGCAGCCCTAGGAGCTACTATCCTCTTGTGGAGACTGCTCTTTCAAACTCTCTTCTCAATCATCTGAACATTTTTCTGCATGAAGTTGAGTGCCTGAGTGGAAGTTGGGTTGCAATGCCAAGATTTGCATGAACATCTTTGATTATTTTAATGTTCAGAGGGCACTAACAAGTGTCACCAATGCTGGACGCAATGCAAATTTCATTTCATTCTATTCTGATTGTGTGGGGTTGTGACTTGGGGACAGAGCTTATTTGGTATGTGTGGTCATCATTCATATGGTCAAAGTGTCAAATGTACAGATATAGGAAGCCAACTCAAACTGCAACAACTAATGGCATACCAAACGACAATTTGACATAAAAGTATTTTTGCTCTCCTAAAAGAGAGTTCAAGAAAAATGTTACTCCATTTAAGAGTATGTGATGCCCAACGTACTTAGAAAAAAGTAGACTTTAATCTTGTTATATGTTTCATTCCTTGAATGTTAAAATTAATAACAAATTATTAAGTTTTAAAAAACAAAAATACATTTGGAGTTTCTAAAAAATTTAATTTAGTACCTTTAGTCAAAATTGAAAAAATAAAATTTGATTTAATACACCATTCACATTTTATTAATTTTTTCATGAAATTTTCTTCTGTATAACAAATATTTAGAAAATAACCTAATTATATAAATTGAGTAATAAAAATTATGTAATTAATTTTAAAGTCATACAATCATCTAACAAAAAATATGAAAGTTTTTAATTTTGTTTTTTAAGGGAAAATTTAAGGACTTTAACTTTTAGAGATTAAAAAATTTTAATTGATTAAACTATAAGGACTCAATTAAAACAAAATAAATTGCAGGGGTTTAATTGAAAATTGAGTAAAACTATAAGGACTTGCAGATATATTTTTTCAATAATAAATTTCAAGCTTAAGCCGCATTTCATTAAGGACAAGTATTTCACCATTTTGTAAAGCTACTCTTTGTTAAATATGGATGTTAGTAGATCATTTCCTACTACTAGGAAGCCATGCACAAGAATTCTATGCAGAGACTTTTTGCTAATTAATAAAACGTCAATTTTCCTTGATGAGAATTGTCATGGTGTAGCATTGTGAGAAAAAGAGAGAAAGAAAGGATGTAATAACTTCTAATCCCTTGCATTTAGAAATTTTATTGATTTAATCTCTCGGCTTTAATTTTTATATTTCAATTCTTAATTCTTAATGATAATGAAAAGTCTCATTGCCATTCATATCGACAATCCTTCTTAGTTCTATCTTGATGGATGTTAAGTAATTACTTCCTCATACAAGTCATAAATCCGCATGAAATTGATGCCGATAAGGATATTGTATTTACATATGATGTTTCCTTCAAGCTGTCTCAGTCCAATCTCAAATAACATTTTGGATCGTTTTGATGTTGCTGGTAAGGGGATGATTCTGGGTATGCTCATTTCAAGTGAGATTGATTGCTTTCCATTAAATTGCAGAAAACATTGACTTGAGTAATTTTTTTATCCCATCAAAAATTGAGACCTTCAAATATTGCCAAGAGTTTAGTTGTGTTGTGTTGCGTTATGTTGGGTTGATATAAAGGTATTTCATGAAACTTTTGATCCAGTTTTCATACTCATCAACCTAAGAGCCTTCTTTTCTTTTTGTTTCTTTCTTTGTTCATTTTATATAGTGCACATATGTCCTCTTACTGGACACAATTTTATTTAAAATATGATCTGACATTAAATGTAAGTATTTCTTTTTATGAAGATCTGAAATTTGGTTTGTCATGTTTGAGAGCCCAACTCCATGCACTAAATTCAACTCTTATTGGTAACGTGACATGCTTTTTATTATGTCACATCTTGCATATTGCTAATATTTTTGAGTTGGAGCTAAAAGAGGACACAAAGATTCAAATTTGAGTTCATCACTTTATGAGAGATTAGCTACTTATGCTAAATCTAACTCTAGTAACTTGACATGCTTTTTAATATGCATCATCTTTTATATTGCTAACATTTTTGAGTTGGAACTAAAAGAGGACACATTATATAGAGATAATATACCACAAGGAACAAACTTTTTGTCAAAAGGCAGGGTACAATATCAATCAATGTAATATACACTGCACAACAAAGTAAAAAGAAGACCATAGTGTATATGGAAGCATTATCAACTGGACTGACTAAGCAAATTTAGCTAAGAGCCTAAATCTATTACTCTGTATCTGATTCTGTTCAAGCTATGTCTCATCAAATTCTTGGTGACTCTTGTCCTCTTGGACCCCAGTCCTTAATCTGACACTGTAACGAGTGCTTGTTGGTATTTTTATCAGGGAAGTGAAAATCAAATGGAATGGGCATTTCGATGGGAACACATCTTACGAGACTTCAGGCTACAGGTTATATGGCAATTTCCCCTCTTTCTTCTAGGAAAATCTTCGAAATCATGCGATAGCAGTAACAACACGGATTTGCCTTCAATGCTTATCACTATCGTCAATTTGGATTGTCTAATAAATTTTTATTTTATTAGATAAAGAATTGAAAATAAAGATAATCTTGTATCACTCATTAAAAATAAATTTATTAGTCAAGAATTGGAAGTCAAATTTTAAATCTAGACTGTCTGAACTGAATTTAAACGGTTGAGATCTTACCACAACAATGAGTACAGGAGCTGTACCTGACACTGAGGTTGACTAATCTTCACAAATTTTAGGATTGTCGCTTGGGCCCATTGAATCCCATGATCTCAACTACAAACACATGCAACAATTCCCTAGGAAGATAGTTCATCAATATGATCTCAAACCTTGAAGCTTCCAGGGAAACCCTAAAATCATTTTATACCCAAATAATAACGAATTTTACTAGCTAGCTTACGTCTTCTGATGATCAAATCAATGTCACAAACTAAAACCTCCGTGAATGAGGCACAATGATGATAAAACCAAAATTTATTCATTACGAATTTTTTAGTACTCATTGCAACCCAGAGATTCAAATAGCGACAATCTATCCTCATATCTAAAGAGCAAAACCAATATAAGAGCTTATCACAGGCAAGGCTGAGTTTTTAACTTCTGTATATTTAGAAGGGGCTTGTTTGTGATCCATGTCTGACAAGATCCTAAATACAGATTAGGTCAAACTAACTTGGTCTAATCACAGTTCTCAATCTTGTGTTGCTGCTCCTTGATTGAGCTCTGCAAACCTCATGCCAACACGCATGGAGTGTTTTAAAAACTTCTCTGCACACCTTCGAACACAGCTTTCCTCTTGCTTATGCAGGGATTTATGCTTGAAGTTGTCAACACAATCATTAAAGCATCTCTCCACCAGTGAATTGTACATTCTTAGACTGCAATTAAGTTATTAGAATCAGATTCCAATCTCAAACCAAGCAATGGTTCAACAAGAAGAACAAACAAGAGATTGAAAGAGTAAAAGGGCAGCACAAAAATAATCAGAGCACCTTTGTACTATTGCCCTACGTTTCATTATGGATACTAGTTATTCATAAATTTGACTACTTACACTTCTCATAGAGACGAGTCTAATCAAGCTACATAGAAATGAACGAGCAAAAAAGTGCTAAAAATAGAAGCATATAGGAGTTTAAACTTGAACCAAAACCATCACCTGCATTAATGGAGGTAAACTAAGTGCATGTTTGATATACAGAAAAGTTCCTTCTGGTAAAGGAAATGAAAAATGCACCTATCTCATTTTCTTTCAAGGTACATTTCCCCTTTCCTTTCTAGAAAGCACTTTTCCATATACCAGACATGCACTAAGTTTAAATATCTAATCTTCCTTTCATTAGAGGTGCTGTAGAAACAAGGCATGAACTAAAAGGTACATTCTAGGACTTAGCTTCTCTCCATTTATTTTCTCTCCACTTCCTCTCCATTTACCATCTCAATTGTTAGATCAAATTTTGGATGGGTAGGATTTAGTATTTCTTAAAATTATTATTAAAATGTGAAATTATGAAAAATAAATAAATAAATTTATTTATTTATGATTATAATTAGAAAAATTAAAAAATTCAATTTTATAAAATGTTAAATCCTAACCATTCAAAAATTAATCCAAAGGTTGAGATGGTCATTGAACCTTCCGTGCACCGAAAAGGTGACTGCTAAGCACATTGGATTAGAATTTAATTTTCAGACAAATGCTAGAAAAGGCTGGTTGATAACAGCTAAGGAAAGACACAAACAACATGTTGTTCCCAAAACGTCCAGGTGCAACATGGACTTGTTGAACTGGTTTTAAGGAGAACTTCATTCTGGCTTCACAGGAAGAGAACCACAAGAATTAAAAGATTTGTGATTCTCATGAATTACTAAGTACGATGAAGCCCCAGAATTGGAATGCCAGTCAAAATCTGACCTTTGATGCAAATATATGCACAATAACTATGCCACAAAATTTGGCAAAGGCTTCAACTTTAAGGCTATTCCATCTTCACAGAACATCAGAGCCCAAACAAACTTGATTAGCAGGATGGACTTGCAAGCACAAAATACATGAAACTGTAAGGGGTAAAAACACAGAGTATTTTTACAAGTGGAGGAACCTGTCTCGGATTTGGAGCTGATCAATCATGGCAGCCATTCTGAGCTTATCTTCCTCTGGAAGGGATTCCAGATCTCCTATCATGCTCTTGTCCATGTTTGGTCAACCAACGAGTCACACTGAAAAGCCTAAATTAGTAGTTTTTCTTATACTATACTACATAATTATGAATTTGATTCAGCTTATGACTTTTAAATCAAAGAGTTTAAAATAAGCAAGCTTGAGGCACAATCAGAGTTTAAAATATACAAGCCTGTCAAGCCCAAAACTTCAAGAGGGGCCTCGTGCTTAGGGAAAAAAAGAAAAAAGAAGGCATCAGATTTTGTTCCTTAATCTTTGCTTCGTTATGCTTTTGATTTTTTTTTTTTAATTCAGCTAGAATTCTGATGGATACTGATTTTGATTAGTCAAAAATGGCATCGCAGATTAAAGCCAGTTTTTGATTGTGTGTTTGAATAGTGATCAATTTTTAGTCCAAACAAGTCTACCAATTATACAATATGATCTTAGAACAATGCTTCATGACTTAATTTAATTTAATGCCAAGTTTACATTTGATTACTTCCCAGGGAGAAACGTCAGTTTAGATCACTTTAACAGCAAGTATAACCTTATTTTTCACAAGAACCCAGTCCCTAAACAAGTACAGCAACACCAACAATTCAAGCGTAAATAGAGCATCCCAAGGCCAATATGGCATCTCGCCTACAGTCAACAACTTCTGAGCAGACAGTATATACATGTGCATATATATAAATAATGTTCTCTACTATTCATGTCTTGCTCCCGCAGGTGACTAATAATTGCAATCTCAAAACTGCATATGATTAAAAAGAGAAAAACAAAAGACAATGTAAGTTACGCCCTATTCTCTAGCAAAAGATCTCACTGCGAAACACCCAACCACTTTGAAAAAAACAAACTCGAATTTAGAGAACTATAAATAAAGGTAGAAAGATAGAGGGGTTTAAACGATGCCACGAAACCATAGAACGTACAGCATTCTATTTATTAAAAGCATCTAAGGAATGAGAAATCAGTGGGTATGGCAGAATGGAACCTTACCTCTCTTCTCCAGATGGCAATGCGGATCTGGGCGATGGGTGACAGATGAGGCCACTCTATCACGACGACTAATCACAAGCGGTACGAGGACGGCGGACAGTAGCGCCGGCGAGGATGGGGTTAACGACTGAGGAAACAGCTGTGAGCTATGGACGAACCGCACAGAGAGAACGGCGACTGAGTGCCTGAGTTGAGCACTTAAGCTCATGAAATTTCGAATGTTTATTTTAAAAATAAAAGAAAAAATTGAGCTTGAGAACTTTATTTTTAATGTTTCTGAAAATTAATTATTGTTAAAATTTAAATAAAAAAGTTAAAATAGATTATTATTAATTTATAATAAACTGTTGTTAAAATTTAAATAGATATTTGTTAATAAAAAAACTAATTCAAATCAACAAGTATTAATTTTAAATTATGATAATAAATAATTTTTGATTAATATAAATTTTTTTAACAGCTATTAATTAATATTTTTTTAAGAGGGAGAATTTTATTTTAGAACCTTGGTCTTAGATTCGATATATTTTTAAATTAGATTCAACATAATGTGAAATTATATTTCTTTTAAATTGAAATAATATTGTAAAGTAAAATGATTAAAATATCTTTATTTCAATAATATGTTCCAGCAAAACAAATAATATAAAAAAATTAATAAATAAAATAAATCATTTAATAAATAATATAGGTAATTTTAACTTAAGAAATAATATATTTACCTCGCTATATGGACTTTACTTAGCAAGTAATATAAAAAATTAATAAGTAAAATGAAGAAAACAACAAGTCTTCTTAAAAATCAATAATCATATTAGCTGCGATATATTAAATATAGCAAGTAACAAAAAAAATTAATAAATAATATAATTAATTTTATAAGTAATGATAACAGTTTAACAAAGTTATACCTTACAATGTGTTATAAAAAGATATTTTGATAATTTATTTTAATTCAAGCTCAACATTTTATATTGAAATTTCAAAATACTTTAAGTTTTATTTAAAAATGTGTTACATTTATAATTTTTAAATGAGATTCTTAAAAAAAAAAAAACTAATCAGTAGCGCCATTTGGAATGAAAAGAAAAGGAAGGGGGGAAAATTAAAAAAAAAAATACATTTTACAACTTTTTTAAAAAAAGTTTATGCTAGAAAAAATATATTTTTATTTATTTTTCTCCTCTAATTTTTTTGTAATAATATTATTTATAACAAACCATTTCATTCTAGACTTTCTAAATTGAAGTAAAAAAGAATTTAGAATAACTAAAAAAAAATGGTATTAAAAAAGTCATTCCAAACTATTTCATTTTCTTTTAAGAAATTCTCTCAATTAACAATATATAAAACTTTTATGCATCCCACTCTATTGTATTCTATTAAAAAAAAAAAAAAAGTCTAAAACACTTCTTCAACTCCAGCAATCATATACATTATTTAGTATTTACAAACAAATCACACACAGAACTCCTTAATAAACTCTACAGAACATCGACCAGCGGACCAATATGAACATGAACACAGAATCTCCCTTTTTTCCCCATCTATGCTGGCACTTGTCAGTTAAAATTGACCAGAAGCAGGATCACTCCAATTCGCATCTTTCTAAGCGTTTCCGCGATAAGCGAGCATTCATGTGGCTGCAACATTAATAAGCTCACTGTGCCACATGAATGCTGTGGCTGCTACAATCATATGCTCAAACAATCCAAGCTGCTAGATTTGATTTGAAGCTTAGATCTATGAAAACCTCAACAGAAGATTATTTCATCCAACAGATCATCCACAATCATGTCCTCTAGTTCAAGTGCTACACACTCTTCTTCACTTTGAAGGTTCATCCAGACATTACTTGCCAAATCTCGTCTGACAACATCGTCTAATGTCTGATCTAATTCCGGCATTAAGCTCAGATACAAGTTAACTCTATTCCACACTTCCCTAAGAAGACGATGACCCTTCGGTGTAGGATGAAGGCGGAGGTTGAAGGAGAAGGGCCGAGGGAAGTAGGTCGATGATCCTTCAAATATTTCAAGCAGACTCTCGTTCACTATATCAAAAAGAAGCTGATGATCAATGGGCTTGTCAATCTCTTCAAAGAATTCTGTTTCTTTGCATAAGGATGGCTTTAGTGGTTGGTTCACTGTGTGCCACATTTGGATATGGTCATTCTCCATGAAGCCTGAAAGTTCAATAATGTGCTTCACATATTTGAAATTTGAATCATTTATTATATCTGATTCCAAGAGCAGGAAATGATTGTCACTGCTCTTGTTTGTCCCTTTTGCTTGCAAAGAGTATCTGCTTTCTACTTTCGGTAAATCTTCCTCCATATCATTCATGCTAGAGCCTCTTATATTTCTTTCAGTACCTGTTCATGAGTTAATCAAATGGGAGAAAAGTTAACCAAATTTTTCTTCCAACCAAACATGTTTAATCTGATATCAGATTTATCAATAAAATTGAATGGAATCTTTAAAAAAAAAAATCACCTTTAGATGCATGAACATATATTTATTACCTGTTGTATTTTCGGTTGTCTTGTCTTCACAGCTAGCTTCAAGAATATCCATCATACCCTTGCCATGATCCATTGTCGTTTCTATTTCCACATTTTCTTGGCAAGAACTTTCATTTTCTGCAGTTGAATGGGATAAAGGATTGGGAGTTACATCGTTCCCACTGCTTTCCTCCTCTTCCTTAACTTCAGTCTCTATTATATCATCTAGTAGTTTGTCTTTGCTCACAAGAAGGCTTGCTGATTTTCGATGAACAAGAATATCAGTTTCTTCTTTTTTGTTGTTATCCAAAGAAGTTCTTGCTGGAATACTCCCTGCATCATTTGCATCGCAAATGGCCTCATGAAGAATGAAGCCTATGGACTCGATATTAGGGAGAGACAAGTTCCTTTTGGTCAACTTTGGAGCACAACCACCTGTGTGATTGTCATCTGCATTTGTCACTTTTAAGCTCTTGAACATTGAGCCATGCCACTTGATATCTTTGCCAAAACTTCTCTCAAATAATTGAGTATATCTATCCAGTGACTCATTCAGAGAAGATGTTCTTCTTATGAGGGGAATTTCATGCTTGTTGGAGTCATAATCAGAGGCTTTAATTTCATTTGAGCTTATAATCTCAGTCATGCCATCCTCTAAACGTTGTGGCGCCTCTTTCCCAAGCCTATTTTCATATGAAACTCTTCGACGGAATGCTTCAAGAGAAGTATGATAACCATTTTTGGTTAATTCCATAAGAGCATGCTTTATCCTCTGCTTTATAACTTTGAAACGATGAAGAACCAGTTGATTCCACCCTTTATGTTTGTGATTTAATCCATTTGAAGGCCCTGACAAAGCAAACCCTGATTGTTTCATAGTACTATCCAGACCATAATCACCCACTAATGACACTTCTTTCATATAAGCATCATCTTTTGCAAAAAAATTTAGTGCTTGAGTCCCAAAAAGCAGCTTTTCCCCCTTAGGAAAGGCCCATATTTCTGTTTGCTTGTGTTTGAGGCTCGTTGATTTAAGGTTCCGCACTTGTGAAGATGCTGCTATGGGGAACGACCCTGATTTTGTCAATCTTGCTTTCTTGTTTTGAAAGCTTCTCGCGCCCACATTCAGATCTTTTAAGAATTTCAGGAGAAAATCTTTTTCTGCTCTGAATACCTCCACAACATCAGCATGCTCCTTAAACTCACTGAAAACGTCTCTATCAAGTTTACTAGTTTCTACTGCAGATTTATCAGAAGACTCAAAATCTTGTGGCCTACTTTGTAAGCTTAAGATCTGATCTTTGGAACTTTCTTCTTCGGACATATTTTCAATACGCAATCCTTTTTTGCTTTTTCTGGCAGAACTCTCGCCAGCAGCACCCGCTTTTTTGCCACGTTGCCTAACCTGTAAGTTTTCAGATTCAATTCAGTCAGTACATGTTGTCTAACTAAAATAATATTCATATCATCATCTCAAGTCTGAGAAAGTTATCACAAAGTACCAGTAGGGGTTTAACATCCACATTCTCAAATCTTTGGTCGTCACAATCACTGTGGTTGGACAAAGTGTTTCTTTTCTTATAATCTGCAGAGGTAATATATAGAGGAGTGAATGAATTGAACATCTTTAATTCTTTATACTAGTAGAGAATTGAGTATAATGACATCGTGCAATCTGTATAGCCGACTCCATCCAGTAGTGTAAGACTTAGTTGTAGAGAATTGAGCAACTTTCAAGGAAATATGACTAAAAAAAGAAAAAAGAAAGTGAAGTGGAATAGTGCTTACATCTGGCATGTCTTCCCAAGTAATGCCTTTTGTGAGGAAAGACCTTTTTAACGTTACGCCAACGATGATAGTCAAGCATATGAAATATACCCCACATGCATCCATGGTTGTTCTGAAATTGAACAGTGGAATTGCAAGACACCAATTGCTTTCCCATTTTTTAATGCAGCTATTCTGCAACTGTAGTAAAAAACCACTCAAGTGATAATCAATTCCTTCCACTAGGCCTTGTCCTGCGGAGCCCTGTTTAAAGAAGCAGAAAAAGAAGAGAAAAAGCATACATGTTAAAGAAAAGAACAGCACCAAGAAATGCTTAATACTCAATCCTCACACTAATTCTGGGGGTTTGCGTTTTGACTTTTTCTTTTTTAATTCCAGATTTTTTTTAACCAACCATAACAGAAAATGCCCTTAAGTTGTTCTTCAATCTGATTAAACTGGACTATAGATGGCTTAGATATATAGACACACACAGCCATTTTTGTAAAACTATCAGGGGACCAAAAGCGAAAAGAACATAGATGAAAGAAGTTTGCTAACTTATGAACCGAGCATGAAGGATTGGAGACATAAAATTAACCAAAACCAGATTAAAAGTGAAATTTCATCAAACAAAAAAGTGGAATGACTGAACCAGATATAGATGATGGATTTCAACGAGATTAATAGACGAGCTTATTAATCAAGAAATCAAAACATGGCGGGGGTTTCTTCTCAAGATGAAGCATAACATAACGCAGTTCAACGAAAAACGACGAAACAGACAGAAATAAATGGAATTGTAACCTCCAAAGTAATCAACAAAGAAACGGCGAGCTCCAAAGTGGCCGATCAGAAAAGTCAGTACCAACTTGCGCGGCAACTGAAACACAGATTATTACAAGTAGTTAGAGAGAAAAAATTGTTGGTGGAGATCAGACACAGAAGAAGAAGAAGAAGAAGAAGAGGATGGTTACAGAAGCGATGGTGCCTGGTGAGATTGCGTGAACGCGGAGGACGAAGACATTTCGGCGCACAGCACCCGCCAAAGGCAGTTATGGTCTATTGTGGCGCTTACTTGGACCAAAAGTCTGAGAACACAAGCTATAAGGTTGTAAAGTCATTCTTCTATAATGAATAATTAAAATAATATGGTGGCTAGAGATACCTTGCCAGTTAGACTCTGTTTGGATCAATATTCAATAGACTGAATTGAAGTGACCAAATGATTGTTGATAGATTCTCTGTACATGCTTAAGATTTGGGTTTAGCTCATTTTGAAAAAAATGAGGACTTAAAATTTAATCTGAGTTAGAAAATCATGACAATGAACTAGTGAATCAATTTCTTTAGGGATTCGATTCAAGAATTTTGGACAAGTAGACTGGATTGAATTTTTTATATTTTTCTTTCTATATTAACATAAAATGATATTATTTTGAATTATAAAAAACAAGAAAATATAGTTGTATGTTGGATTTATGCCTTAAAAACTCTATTTTGCTAAATTATTTGTCATTTATATATAAATGTTCTATTTACCTGTAGATTAATTTCTTTTTATTTAAATATTGCTTCTTCTATACATTTTTTGACAAAAGTGTACATACTAATCAAGTTTATTAAATATATTTTACAATTTTATTTTTTTAAAAAAATATAAATATAAATTTTTAAAAATATTCTTCATTTAATATAACTTTATTTGTGAAATATTAAATAGAGAGAGAATATAATAAAGAGGGAAGGGTAAATTGAAATAAGTATAATAAATGAAACCTTATTTTTATCAAGATGACTAATATTTTGAAATGTTGAATTACTTCTAAAAATGTTTCATGTAATGGGATGGAGGGAGTATTCTTTAGATACGGTTGATGACTATTCCTTAAATTACTTTGTCGATTGGTTCCATTTGAATTTCAAATTTGATTAGTTTCAGTAATAAAATAAAGTGTGATTACATAAAAGAGTAAAGGATTATTCCCATCGGTGACTCAATCTCTTTTTTGATATGGGTTTCTACCTAAACCGACCAGCCATTAACCCAATGTGACCTAACTAACCCAAGGTCAACCCGAGATAACCCGGTAGTTGGGTTGTTGGGTCAATCAGATCACTTTTTTAATTTTTTATTTTTTAAAAAAATTATAAAAACTAAATAAAAAAGTAAAAAATTTAACTTGAAAATTAAAAAAGTGAGGCAATGGAGGGCAAGACAATTAAACTAGATTTCATTATTTATAGTTTGAACTTTGAATAGAGGGCATTAATTGTAAGCTTGAACTTAAAATACTCAGTATTTTTTTAAATTAATTGTGCCTTAATTGTTTTAATCTTTCATTTTTGTTGTTATTCATTCGTCTAATTGTTACTTAGCATTTATAAATTATGACTATTATTGTTGATGATTTTAGTGTTATTGATGATTAGTTTTGAACTTTTTAATGATTGAAAGGTTGTAAATTGTAATTATAAGAATGAATATCTAAAAAGTTATATTTTATTATTGTTAGACTTTTGAATGGTTGTAATTCTATAATTATTGTTGATTTGTATCTTGTATTATAAATTAATCTTGAATTTGATTGAATATTTTCATGATTAATATTTTTTTATTTAAATTATATTATTTTAATTATAATCGGTTTGCCCTCCGAGTTAACCCCCGATTTAAACCAGGTTGAACCACTAACCCGTTATTTTGACCGGTTCAATAATCAGTCTAGTTTTCAATACCTTAATTATTCCACATATAAAAAAAGTTAAATGGTGGCTATTAATGAAATAATATTAAGCGTCCGAAGCAAAATGAAAAGGAAATAAGGCCACGTCTGTTTAAAATTTTCATGGAAAAAATTATTTACTTTTTTTAAAAAAATATATTAGTAAAATTTTTATTATATTTATCTAAACTTTTAAAAATAATCAATATTGATTCAAAAAATTGATTATTTTGAGAAACTATTTCAAATAGTTTCTAAAATTAATCTGATGCCATATATAAAAAAATGTCAACAAAATATGGAGATAATATCATAAATTTTAAAATAAGCAAATAACTAAATAAAAAATATTTTTTAATAAAAAAATATACATTGAGATATAATAAAATCCCAAAATAGCTAAATAATAATAATTCTTTAATTATTGTAACAAAACGTAAAATAATATTTCCATTTTTATAAAATATCTACAAAATAAATTTCTTTTTAAAATTTTTTAAATTATCTAAAATTTACTTGTTTTGTAATATTAAACAAAATTGTCATAAGATTGAGTTCAAGTGTTCAACCAAACACCACTTTATTGCTACCAGCACACTACATCACCGTTTAAAAAAAAAAAACGAATTATTTGACTTAGCTAGCAAAGTTGAACGAGTACATGAAAATGACATGGAAAGAGATTGCTATGAATACAACGACATTCAATAGAGCTTTGTGAATTGCAAAATGTGGAGCATGCAAAGGGCAAGAACTTGTCTTGCTTTTTAAGATACGATATTTAAAAAATGGTGTGCGGATATCACCCGAGCAACTGGGATGACCTGCAAACGGACTCGGTCGAAGATTGGTCCACGGTCTAACTTTGACAATAAAATAATAATAATACTAATAATCATTTTATTATCATAATATTAATTCAATTAAAACTCAATTTCTAAATTTTAATTTAGCATATTATTGTTCTCAGACTCTTGAGTTAATTTCTTGAGTTTATTGTTTTTATGTTTCTATTTTAAAAATTTGTGTTACTCATTTATAAACTTAATGTAAATTTAATTAAACTTGTTAAATTTGTAGATTTTTTATCGAGTTGAGGAACTCAAAGTACTTCCTCCATCTCAAATTTTAAATAATTTTAGAGAAATTTCATTATGCAAAAAAATAACACAATTAGAAAAAATAAGGTTTCATAATTTTTTTTAAATATCACCCTTTAAATGGAGAAAAAATTGTGATGATATTGAAACGTAGTAATGATTAAGTTTGTAGAGGAGGCATTTTTAAAAATTTATAATTTTATTTTAAAAAAATAAATTTATAAAGTGTCATGATTGTGTTTTATTATTATGCATAATCATCTCTCGAATTAACTTATAATTTAAAACTGAGGCAATATATACTTTGTAAAATTAGGTATATAAAAGTAGTAAGATCTTCAAATAAAAATAAAAATCAAAAATCAAAAACTAACATTAATAAAAGAGAAAATAAGAAATATAAAAATAAGTTGCCTTATTTTAAAATTTCTATATTAAGCATAACAATCTATCAATATAAATGGATTTGGTTTCAATTATTTGTATTTAAAATATATTTAAAGAAAATAATAATTATATTTTATATTTCAATCATTTAATTATATATTTTTAATGGCTATTTATTAATAAATATAAATTCTTATGAATTTACGTTTGAATTTATATTCCTATCATAAGTTTACTTAAATTTATAAATTTTACAACTTTATATGGTGCAACTCATCCCTATTATGTTTTTGATAGCATAATAAGTAAACTCCTCCGACAGCATAAATTACCTTTCAACTAAATTAATACATACATAAGTATTAGAATCAAATATTTAATTATTTGTGTAAGTGATGAGAGTCCTTACTACTTACACACAATAATACGCTAATGATGTCATGATACTTATTTAATACGATTGTATATTACAGGAACTTAAACTTGAAACGTCAAAATAAATTGATTTAACTTTCTCAATCAGTTGAACTAAGCATCTTTCGAAACTTAATGCTAAAATTATGGTAACTAAGTTGTACCATATTAAAACTATTTCTTAAAATTTATAGACTAATCTTTTAAAAATGTTAAAATTATTCTGGGCAAAAAGAATTACTATAATTATATTGACCAAGTTATACCAATAACCAAATAAAAGTTCAGGTATTTAATTTCAATCAAATAAAAAATATAGGGACAAAATTACATAAAATTAATGTTTAAAGATTAAATTATAATCAAGTTAAAATTATAAAAATTAAATGATTATTATTTTTTAAATTAAATACTTCGGGTGCCTGAGTTCATCGTATTTGACTAATGACTATGGAGTAGTATTGACCTGACTTCACATTATACTATTGGAAATTTAGCAGAATTAAACACCTTTTTTTATATAATTTGTTATCCAATTCTTTAATTGAAATATGACAGTGACTGGCATATGAAATTTTTAAATAATTATATAATAAGTTTAATTATTTTAAATAAATAAATAATTTTTTTTCCTGGTATTGTATGGGTTCATTTTTTAATTCGTGTTTATGTATATTATAATTATAGTTACACTAAAAAAAAAAAAAGACCATTCCGTAGAGAACGAGCCAAATTTTGAACATTTCAACATGCTCCAGAAGCCAATCTGACGTTACGATAATGATGTTGGGTTGCTGGATGGATACTTTTGACAAGGTTTGATAAAATTAAAAAAAAAATCATAAAATTTGTCAACCATATCTCAAAAGTTAATAAAATTATAATTTTATACTAATTAAATATATATTTTTAAATAATATATTTTTTACCAATATTTAATGGAGGGTAAAAAAAATTATGATATAAAATTAATGTTGTAACTTATAAATAAGAGTAAAAAAATAGAATAAAAAGGGATAAGTCATGTCTTATACTTATATGCCTTCGGTTTCCTCAACTCCAATCTTCAATTTCAGCATAAAATTAAGAGGAAGTAATCCTAAACAATCAATACTCAATACTGTTGTGCTATGTTTAAATTTATATATATATATATATATATATGGATTTGGATTTGAATTTATATTTGGTCTCTTATTTAGGAACTTAAAAATTTATAGATTTAAATTTTATTTTAATTCCTTTATAATATGAAATATTTTCTTTTCTTTTTTTAATAAAAAGACGAAACCGAGGCAACTTAGCCTATATCAACAACAACAACTTAGCCTATATCCTCAGTAACATTTATAGCATCCCTGGATAACATAGCAAGTAGCTCATGCGGTGTGCGAAGCATAAACGTGATCCCTGGCATCATACTAAGTCCCATCTTTGTGAGATAATTAGCACTAGCATTTGTGTTCTTGCTAATTACTCGTACACTGTCATCCCATTCTGTTTGAAGTAAAGAGGTGATCTCCATAATTACTCCATAATCAAAATGCTCCCAGCCACACCCATTTTGTATTAAAGCAATGGTCTCAGTTGAATCACTTTCAAGCTCAATTTTTCTAAATCTCGCATCCCATGCATGCCTCAACTTGTGAATATAGGCCCATATTTCAGTAGTAAGAGCATCACCTTCCTCCATTTTGCAGCAAAATGCACATAAGAAGCGACCTTGTGAGTCTTGCAGAAGGCCGCCACAAGCTACTGAAAAGCTCTAGTGGGAATAAGCATAATTAATATTACATTTCACCCAATCAGAATCTGGAGGTCTCCAGTGGGCACTTACGGTATGAGTCGTGTACTGCCTGTCAAGCTTCAGACGAGCTTCTTTCAAGCTTCCAACTATAGCTCTGGCACTCGAGATGGCAGTTTCATTATTGATCTTGCTTCTTTCAAAGATAGCAAGATTCCTGTGCTTCTATGTCCAACAGCTAATAACAGCAAATAACGCTTCCCAATCATCATTTATATTCTTTTGCCTCAGAGAGAGATTCCACTTTATCCAGTCATAGAGTTCTAATCCAAAAAAGTTTCGCCAAACAACCGTCGGAAGAATACATTTCCACAATTGATAAGTATATTCACAATCTCTAAGAGTATGTATGATATCCTCCAGTTGGGAACAACAAAGCGGGCAAAGATTATCTTCACAAAGACCTCACTGTTTTCGTGCTGAGTTTGTGAGTAGGCTATCTTGTGAAGCAAGCCATAGAAATTTCCGACATCTCTCTAGGATTTTCAATTTCCATATCTAAGCCCAAATGGGATTAGCCACACCATCATCATTTTAAAGAGAGGTATAAGCCGATTTGATAGAAAATAAGCCATTTCTCTCCTATTTCCAGTGAACAACCACATTACTTCGGTTAAGATCCAAACCATCTATGACTTTATTCCATGTTTGTTTGATTCCAGACCCTAAATTTGATCCAGGTTTTTTGAGATTAATTCAAGGGAACAAGTCATCACCCCAATTGTATTTATTTCAAGCCACTTTACCTAAAAATCATCACGCTTTGTCACCATAGACCAGCCAAGCTTCATTAGTAAAGCTTTATTCTAAAGTCGGGCTTGTCAAAAACCCAGGCCTCCTCTTTCCTTAGGCAAAGGCACATTACTCCAAGCAACAAGGGGGATCTTCTTACCATTCCTTGTACTACCCCAGTAGAAATTTCTATTACATTTATCTAGCTTGCCACAAGTACTAATTGGGAGAGATGAAGTTTGCATCATGTAAGCTGGTATGGCACTAGTAACAAAAGAAATAAGAGTGAGAGAAATAGAATTAGCTTTCTAGCTATCCAGCTTAGCTTTGACCTTATCAACCACCTCTTTAAAAGTGTTATTAGTGACCCTTTGATAGTGTAATTGGACCCTAAGATATCTCTCAAGATCCTCAGTCTGAGTGAAACCTAAAAAGTCACTAATTTTCAAACATTTAGAGTGATGCATGTTAGGAGAGAAATAAATCCTAGTCTTAGCAAGATTAACGTTTGTGAACACCGTATTTTATCCAAACATTTTTTAAATTTAATAATAAATAATTAAAAAATATAAAAAAAATATAAAAATAAAATTTAATCCTTTTTTAGGATTATATTTTAAAAAAATAATTTAACAAAATAAAAAAAAATCTTGCTTAATTTTTTTTAAAATCTCTCCCAAATTACCCCAACCATTTAAAAATATTGGGAATCAATTTTTTTGAGACTCAACTATTTTTAAATTCTCTTCTTAAATCTTTTATTTTTTATTTAAAAATATATGTTTTAAAATTAGTCTTTTCTTTTCTCTCCCTTAATCTAATTAATAAAAAAGGCATCAAAGAATAGCTAAAAAAACAAAAGAAACAGAAACATGCAGCAACAAAACACGCGAAACACATCAATCAGAACACGAACACACACACACACTTTTGGCCAGGCGCAGAAGAAGCAAAATAGAGCAGAAGGAGCAACAAGCAACCGAAACACGTGCACACACGCTTTTGGCCAGTAGGAGAAAAGAAACAAAACTAGGGACGTATGCATGCATGTAGCAGATGAAAACACAGAGGAAAGTACTCATACAGCAAATGGAATAATAGAGAAAGCAGACAGAATAGCAGGGAAAAAGTGAGAAGAAACATAGCAGAAACGTAGCACTCACACGCCAGCTGAAAACGAGCACAGAAAAATGCAGAAATGGAAAAAATAGATCTACAGACTGAGAAGACCAAAAACGCTATGTCATGTAGAGAAACAGAGCACAAAAGAGAACGAAAAAAAATAGATAGGAGAGAACAAAAACTAGAGACAAGAGGCACAGAGGAGAGAAGAAAAAAATAGAGAAAAGAAGGAGAAAAAGAGCACAAGAAATAGAGGAGAAAACCGAGAAGGAGACTGAGTATAGGAGATGAGAGAAGCTTGAACAGAGATGAAGAATAAGAGAGGGGCAGAGAAAAGATTGGACGAAAAGGAGAAGGAGAGCATAGGCACAAATGCAGCAGTGGCAAAAGAGAGAGATAGGGAAGAAAAAAAACAGAGACGGAGTGAACGAGAGAGCACAGACGAGAGGAAGGAAAGAGCAAGAGAAAATTGAAGCAAAAATAGAGTACAACAAAGAAAAAAAAGAGCATTGAGGAAGAAGGACCGAAACTGGAGGAGAGGGAGAAAAGAGCACAAGAAGCCTAGACAGAGATGAAGAGAAGGCATCGAGAGACGAGTTTTTCAAAAAAAAAAAAGAGAAAGAAGGAGGGAGAAACAGAGATAAAGAGACAGAGAGAAGAGAAGTCTGGAAAGGAAGGAACACTGGAGACGAGAGATGCAGAAAACTAGAAAAAGAAGAAGAGAAAAGCTGAGGAAGAGAAGAGGGAGCACGGAGATAGAAAAACAAAGAAAAAACAGAGCGTAGATAGCGTTCAAGATGGAGCACGAAAATAGAGAGGAAACGGACAAGAAACAGAGCACGAGACCGAGAGAGGAAGGCCTGAATAGAAACTGGGCAAAAACAAAAAAAAGAGAGCAGCAAGAGACAGAAAAAGAAGGAAAATAGACGCAGCATGAAGGAGAGAGAGACCAAGAAGGAGAGATCGAGAGGGAGAGAGACTAAGAGGGATTCAGTGTTGATCTTCAAAGAGGATCTGAATCTAAAAATGATAAATAGAGACTAGTTTGACGCAAGGAAGATGAAGCTGTACTAAACCACGTGAACATAGGGGAACTAAGAGCTAGATTTTTCAAAAAAAAAAAAAAAAAGACAGTGGAGTGTGGCCGAGCTTTATGTATAGGAAGCTTTCAAGATAGTTCAAGCTAGCCCAGAGTAGAAGAAGAACGAACCATAGCTTAAATCAAATAATTTAAAGTTATCTCCCGTGATATAGATTCATTGATAAACACACATGCATATATATTGATAACTATTAAGAGTATGGACTGATCTGAATGTGTTTAGGCATTAAAGGTTCAGGAATCGAATGTTTTCATTTAGAACATATCTAAGAGGTGATAGACAAAATAAAAAAAGAGAGAGCCTGTGATAATATTGTTGATAATTTGTGAGATGATTGTGATTTGAAGCCATATCTATCATGGTTATAATCCTGTTAAAAGTTTATGCCAAATCTAGATTCTTTTTTAAAATATATCTTCAAGTCAAAAGAATAGTGAATTATAAAAATAGTTTATTTCTTCCTATTCTTTCCATTACCTTTATTGCATGAATTGTTTAGCCAACCATAATATTATGCACTGATTTCAAATGTAAATATTTCGATTACCTATTTGTTGTGTAAGCTTTTAAGGATCTCCATAGGCATTTAGAATGATTTCATACCGTGTAAGTTAATAAAATTTTGCAGGTATGAGAATTAATCTTATAATTTATTTAAGTCTCATGTGAGATTTTAAGAATATTCGTAAAGACTTAAATTAATCACATTATCATGTAGGATAATAAATCCTCGCAGATATCATGATTCATAATTTATATGGTAAATAAATAAATGAATTTTGTAAATAAAATAATAAATGTTTTTATGATTTTAATTAATTGAATTAATAAATTTGAATTATAATCACATTTTCTAATTTAATTCCTGTATTGTATGAGATTTTAGAATCTCCACAGATATTTAGGATAATTATATTACCGTATAAGCTAAAAGGCTTTGCAGGTATGATGATTAAAATTCTTTAAAAACATACATACATACTTAAACAAAAATTACTAACACTTAAAAATATAAATAAATTAAATTGTTAAATTCTTTTATCGTGTGAGATTTTAAAATCTCCACGAATACTTATAATAATTATATTTTCGTATGAACCAATAGGGCTCTACAGGTATAACAGTTAAAATTCTCAATCATAAAATATAAAAAATAATAATATTAAAATCTTTTCTTTCTTTATTCCAAAAATTCAAAAATTGTGAAAATAGTTAAAATTAAATTATTTTTTGCAATTTAAAACACACATATCAAACTTTCAAAAATTGTTTTACTTGTAAAGTGGTGAATTATTTTTAATTAATTTCTCTTCAAAAGAAAATATTTTTACCAACAACTTTTAAGCCTGAACTACATGGACTTTGATCTCTATCACAGGATACGTAGACCTCAGATTCAGATTTTGAGTCAAGTCCTCCCTCATAAATAAATAAATATTTATCACTTAATTCTTATCATTTTTATATCAAACACATGAATATAAAAGGAATAATTAAAATAATTTTAAAATTATATTAATATAGCACAACAAACTTCAAGTAATCTTTCTGATGAATGGGTATTGTAGGGTGCCTAACAACTTCCCCACACTCAACCGACTCCTGAACCTATTCTTTAATTTTGCAGACCACCCTCATCCTACTTTAAATGGTTTCCTGAGATTTTTCTCAAAATCTTAGTGGCAACTCCTCGTTCATTCGGTTCTTGCCACGAAGCTCGGGACCTCTGCTCACTCGCCATCCGCATCGCATTTTTCGGGTGCGACAACATTTAACCTAGAACTATTATAGAGCTTATGCAAGCACTCACTTATAGTTTATGCTTATTGGATTGATGCTTTAACAAAAAGCATAATATCATCAGTAAAGAAAATATGAAAGATAGGCGGACCTGTCTTAATAAGGTAAATAGGTCTCCATTCAGTAGACATCATCTTCATCTAAATTAAGTCTGCTAGTTTTTCCATGCAGATAATAAATAAATATGGAAAGATGGGATCACCCTTCCTTACTCCCCTACAAATGTCAAATTCATCAGCTTTATCTCCATTCCAGAGTAGCTGCATAATAGCAGTAGAAACACTATAAAATATGATATTTATAAAATTTTTTAGAAGGTTTAGCTCCTTCAAAGAGGCTGTAAGAAAATTACTATTTACTCTGTCATAGGCTTTCTCAAGTTCAATTTTTACAGCCATAAAGCCTGTCTTAGTTCTCATATCGTGCATAGAGTGAATAATTTCTTGGACTACAATAATATTATCCATACTATTTCTCTTGGGAAAAAAACTACATTGATTAGGGGAGATAACCTGGAGTAAAAAGTTCTTTAAATGATTCACAGTAATCTTCTTAATCATCTTATAGATGACATTGCACAAACTAATAGGATGAAGATCCTGGAAGGATTTTAGAGTCTCTTTCCTTGGGATAAGCACAAGTATTAGTTTTATTAACTTTCTCAATCCTCCTGAGATTCTCAAAAATAGCCTGAACAAATTTGACTATAGTCTTACCAACAGTTGCTCGTTGGTTTTGGAAAAATAGACTATTAAAACCATCCATCCTCGGGGCCTTGAGAGGGCCAATACTAAATAGCGCATCCTTAACTTCCTCATCATTAGCAGGTCTACCGCAAAGATGAGGAAAAATATCATCTATATTGGGATAATAAATAGAGCAATCAAGAGGTGGATGATAACTAACCTTATCAACGAAAAGATTGGAAAAGTAAGAAGTGGCAAACAGCTTAATTTCATTAGTGTCATACATCTAATCTCCCTGTTCATTACAAACAGCATTGATCTTGTTGATCTTACGTCGCTTGTTTGTATGTGAGTGAAAAATTTTGGTATTATGATCCCCATGCAAGTTCTACTCAACTCTAGCTTTTTGTGCCCACAAAAGAGAATCCTGAATCAAAATTTCTTCAAGCTTCTTTCAAAGAGAGAGTTGTAATTCCTCAAGTCTACTCACGTCTCCTCTACAGTCAAGTGCCCAAATAATACCATCCAGATGTCTCATAATCTGCATCTTACATGCATTAATATTCCTAAAGGTTGTTTTATTCCACCTTGAACAAGCACTTGCAAACTTAGAAATATTCAAGCACCAATCTAGATCTTCCTTCCATTCACGTCTAATAAAAATCATCAAAGTGATCGTGAAGGACCCAAGAGGCAATAAAATGAAAAGGCCGATTTCTTCTCCTCGACCTTTCACCAATGTTAAGATTAAGAAAGAGAAGCTTGTGATCAGATTTAAAGTATGGGACATGTGTCACTGTAGCATTAAGAAATAAGGAAACCCAACTTTAATTACAAATGAATTTGTCAAGTCTAGCAGCTGTGTCCCCACGAGACCACGTAAAGCATGGGCCACTAAAACCTAAATCAATTAAGTCAATCCCATTAAACTAACCAACAAAAGCCTTATCACTAGATAATCTGCAATGAGCTTGAGATTTACATTCATGGTCATAGAGGGTAGCATTAAAATCTCCTCCAACAATCTAGGGTCTAGGATAGGAGGTATGTATTCTTGTTAGATCACGCTAAAGACCATTACGAATAGAAGGGTTGGGGCTGGCAAAAATCACCATAAGAAACCAATAAGTACCTATTATCTTCTTAATACAAAAATGAATAAATTGGAAGTTAGATTCTAAAACATGAATCTTCTTCCCATAAGCATTCCAAAGACACTAAATTCCACCGTCATAATCATTGGCATCTACAACCTCACTGTATTGAAATCCCAAAGATACTACTCTTCTTGCTATAGTATCCTTAGTGATTTTCAAGAATAGTTAAGAAGTCAACCTTATAATGAGACTTCTTCTCTTGGATTAGGGAAGAAAAGCTCTTACTGCCAGTCCCTCTTGAATTCCAGAGTTGTATAATCATAAAACTAGTTAGGATTGTTAGTGGGATTTATCCTCTCCTACACTTAAGTCATTATCCATGATTGCATCATTTATAGTCATAGCTTCAATCAAAGGGTGTTCATGCATGGCTTCCATCTCATCAATTTTTCCTCGTGAAGGTAAGTCACCTGCAAATGTTCGACTAACGTCTGCTAGCTCATTCAGAGTAATAACTGTATAACTTATATCTATAAACATAGAGTTATTAACAGTGTCACTAATGCTTGGATCCAAATTATTATTGAAAGGTAGTAGCCCATATTGAAGGGCATCAAAGGTGTTGGAAGTCAAGATGGGCTTAAGACTTAGGCCCACTATATGCTTCTCTTTATTTCTCTCACCAGTACCTAAGTGATTCTCCTTCCCTTTCATTTTAGGTTTATTTGAATTTTTCCTCTTTTCTCTAACCATAGTTCAATTAGATTTATTTGGCTCCAAATCTTGACCAAACGCATGCTGACCAAGGTCTTCCTTTCTATTTTTATCCCCTTCCTTCACCCTCCAAATATCCTTCTCATATGATCCTCTATTATTATCCTGAACCAACGTAGCTCCATGCAGATTCTTCGGTAGCATATCATGTAGTGATTTTTTTTTGTTCTTCGGCCTACCTTTTTGCACCAATCCTTAAGATTTCTCTTTGTTTAAATTGCCCCAAAAATCATCATGAACAATTATACATGTTAGCACCCCTTTCCAAGCTATGTTTACTGATCTAGCCTTTATATGTTATATCAATGGCAACGTAGGCCTTTTGGGATCATGAACCTATTATTCATCTTTATTATCCAAGTAGTGGTCTTGTGTATGGCCGTACTTCCTACATGAGAAACAAATCATATGGAGACCCTCCTATGCTATGGGTCTATCTTCACTACACCAATCAAAGAATGGGAGTAATGGCTTCTGCAAATCAATCTCAACACAAAGTTGAGCAAATCATCCTTTGTCATGTATTGAAGTAGACCAATCAACTCGAATAATTCTTCCTATCATGTTACTAATTCTTCTAAGTGACTCAGCATTGTAAAGTTTTAATGGAAGATCTATTAGTCTAACCCATGCAGCAATTTTGCATTGTATCCTCTTTCCAAGGATTGAAATTAAGTTGCCATTTCTGTACTAAGAAATAGTGGTCATCAATCATCCATAGGCCCTCATAAATAATCTCGATCCTCCTTGTTCATAAAAGAGACAATGAAATAACCATTACTTATCAGAATAAACTTGATCTCCCCTTAAGGTTTCCATATGCGAATAATTCTGTCTCTTATGATATGCTTCAGAAAGTTAGCCCCCAATAGTTTCACAATCATAGAGTTCATCCATAGCTTATACCAAGATGTATATTCTTTAATCATGGCACGGAGTTTAGGCCATTTACCCTCATGGCAGTTATCTTCATGTGATTCGTCTTCATTAGACCTATCATTCTTCTGAGTAGCTTCATCCTCTGAATTTCTTTTCAAAAAGTAAGCTTTCCACATGTTAATGATATCATCTTCTTCTTCATGTTTGACTAGGAAACCATAACCCCTGACGGTAAGAAGTTTATCTTTAGAGGATATTGACATTGGACGTCAGCGAGTAGTAGCTTGATCTTGACTCTAAGACTTCAAAAACTTATCTTTTTCATTCACCGAATAGCCAAAAATGAACTATGTGGGTAAAGACTCCAAACCCTTATCTCTTTATCTCTTTCATCACCTCGGATTCCAATGTTTTCACCCCTATAATTGCCTCCGATCGCCTCTTCCATTACCCAAATTCTTGATATTCTTGATAGGGGGACTAAAGGAGACCATGGCCTCTCAATATGAAATATTTTCTAAACACTTTCCATTTAAAATCTCCATATGCACCTTTGAAAACTTTACATAATAGTAATAACCTTTTTTATTTGAATTACCCAATCAAATAATTTTAAATACATATATTTTAAATTCAGACATACCCATCAAAATACAACTTTAAGGAATTCAGTTTGTATACAAGTCCTAGAATAAATCACTATCCATATCACTTCTGCAAACATATTAACCACTAAAATATTCCACAGTATATCTCTTGCAAGAATAATATCTATTAATGTCAAATGTAAGCAACTTAACAAAATGATTCCTCACATTATATTCTTTTATATTTTTGTAGCATATGATATCCTAAACCTATTATACATTGAGCTAATGAAATTTAACAAGAGGTTAGAGTAACATGAACTAAGAGGAGATGAGACTTTTTTAGGCAAAAACTCTATCGCCAATAATGTTTCATTCTTAAATTCAAACTTGAGATTTCTGGTTAAATTAGGTTTAAAGTTCAAATTTGCCCATGTACTTACTTTTTAAGAGAACTAGGCACCCTATACTATTTAGTTGGGCAATTTTGCCCCTGAAGTATTTTTATGAGGTCCAGAAAAGCCCTTCTATTAGGATGTCGTGAAATCCATCGCGATATCATGACGTGGCAACTCTCATCTAAATCGCATCTTCCTCTTTGCAACTCTTGTCCAAATTGCACAATTGCAACCCTCAATCGTCAAAGTAATCTCATCGATCACTCTCCCTTAAAGTCTAGAATGCCTTAACTCTCTCCATTCTTTTCTTCATTTTCGCTTTCTCTTCTGTTCGTGTGTGGAGTGTTCTTTTCTTTTTTTTTCCCTTATGTGTCCTCTTCTCCTATTTAGATGCTAGGTCAGATGGTTAGAAAATCAAAATCCACACTTATTAAGCCACCTTAGATTTTCCCTGAGCCCCATGAGTTGCCATGTCATGATATCACGGTGGATTTCACGGCCTCCTAATAAAAGGGCTTTTCTAGACCTCATAAAAATACTTCAAGAGAAAAACTGCCCCACTAAGGAGTATAGGATGCCTAGTTCTCCTAAAAAATAAGTATAAGGAAAAATTTGAACCTTAACTCATTAAGTTAATATAACTTCTTTACTAATTAAATGAAACTAAATTTTGATATCCATAAAATTGATTTCAAACACATATAATACAAGTAAGTTTCAAAAGGAAATACTTAAATGAGCAAATATTTTATGTCACTGGTATCTTGGGTTCCTTGGGCGTTATTTTAATCATTGTTATTTCATACAGCCAACCTTGCATGCATTTATCCTTTTGATTTGGACTTGGATGTTTCCTTGTCAGTAAGCTCAAACATTGAGCATTGTTTTCTTTTCTTTCTTTTTTTTTTCTTTTTAGATTACGATATAAAGTATTGGTATTTATTTTACAGTTTTAGATAAAATTTAGATAAAACTTTAATTTTTTAAAAATTTATATTTTTTTAATTATATTCTCATATCCTTAATTAATAATGGTGTAATTAATAAATTTTTTTAATTGAAATATCTTATTAAATAAGGGTAGGTATGAAAGTATTTTAAAAATAATTAATTAATTTATTGGGAGTGTAATTAAATTAAAATATTTTATAATATTGAATGGATAGCATATTTCGGATCAAGCAGAATCTAAAAGATATTTTATAGTATGATGTGCCGGAAATAGTAATAAAGTTGCTCTTTCCATAGATGATTATTTCTAGATCTTCTGAGAATGATTAATTAATACCCATTAGACCGTAAGGTGGAATATTATCATTTAACTGATGATTTAATGATTTACAATTTTTTTGAAAAATAAAAGTGATTATTATTTTAATCTATTTTATACAATTTGGCTTGCTATTATTTTTTATTATTGTATTTAACAGTGGAGAGAATTACTGATATAACAAATTAACTTACAATTTTTATGAGTAATATTATCAAAATAACAAGTCAAGTTATAGGTGTTACAAGTAATATTAATAGAATAAATATAACTTCTTGTTATTCTCATAATATTACTTATAAAAATCATAATTTGACTTTTTATTCTAATAATATTAATAATAAAAATCACAACTTGACTTAATATTAAAGCTGTGTTACTCATAAAAGTATAATTTATTTTATTATTTTACTAATATCACTAGTAAATATCATAACTTGACTTATTATTTTAATTATGTTATTTATAAAAATTATAACTTGACTTGATATTTCTATAAATCATAATTATAATTGAAGGGCAATTTGTTCATTCAAGCAAGAAAATTTATCTTGTGTCAATGTTCTGAGCCTACTGTAAAATTTTAAAATTTTTGGGATTCGATTGAAATTATATTACATTCAAGAGACCTCAATAAAATTTTTTCTCAGAAGTAAAATGAAAAGCACCTGTCAAATTCCGAAAGTGAGTGGATATGAATCCAGCAACACCGGAAAAAGAAAACTTAGCAACAGCAAAATAGAGCAGCTACAAGCGACAAAAAAGAAAATAGTCCTCTAGCTTTCCAATCAGGTCTCGTTTCAACTTTTACCCCTGTTACCCGTTCGAAGCTTCTTTTATATGCTTCTCCACTATACAGTCCAAACCTAATTATGAAGTATAAAAACAGATAATGAATGCTGTAAATGCAAGCTGAATCATACTGAGCCCTACATGCAAAACAACATTCACCAATGCTGGATTGTGAAAACCAAATTGACCAACGTCCATTGAAACAATTCACTTTGAATGGGATGCAAGGAGGTGTTAGCCCAAGTATGTAGTTGAGAGTCCATTCTAAAAAATTTTATTGGGTGGGAGAACTCATGAGCTCATAAACTTGGCCACGTCATTTATGACACTCTCTAATGTATGAGTTATTACAATGTGAATTTATTTGAAAGTCAATGTTCCCGACAACTCTACTTCATTGAAAGTGTTTTTGGTGAGAAGGCTTTATAAGTGACACTCTTCGTGAGATTTTTTTTTTAATAAAAGCATTAATGTTATAAGTATACATTTAAAAAGAAAATTCTTTAAATTTATAAAACTCATATCACTTGTAAGACTCCTCAATATAAGATTAATTACACTAAGGCAAAAAAAAATTGATTGATTTTGTCAAATGATGGAGACATTTCACTCCACATATTGGTGAATGACAATCTTACATGACTACTCTTCAAATAAAAATTAGAGAGAATTATTCTGAAATTTCAGACAACACAATTAAATATTATGAAGTTCATTGACATTTGAACAAAGAAATATGACAATTTTAATACAAGTTGTAATATTTAAACGTGTTATGTGAAATTTATATGTAATTCTCGCTAAAAATTATACAAAACAATTAAAACAGTGACATTACACGTAACTTTATGGAGCTCTGTCAAAGGGCTGTGTGTCATTGTAACAAATATCCCAAACGGATTCCATGGCGTACTCGGCGATTGCTGCACCGGAGCAATGAGGGTTTCCAGACAACGATGACAGAGCTCTTCGTTTCACGCATTCAGCTCCCTGGCCGCGTAATTTCAAGTACCCTCGGAGCAATTCGCGCTTGAAATGACAGTCCCCACTCAGGTGATTAGCTCGGATCTCACTACAAGCATGGTGAGCACAATTAGTCCAATCCAAATTGGCAGCACGACACTCGTCCAGCGCATGAATCAGCTCGTGAGCTATCACCTGGTTGACCTCATCTTGTAGATGAATCTTATTCATACACAATATTATCCCATAACCAGGGACGTACCCGCCGGAAACGTTCTTCGTGCAATTTACAGCTTTGAAGAAATTGTTCCCCACAGGACAACCGGCTTTCTCCATGCTTTCCATCAAAAACCTTGCGATTGGAGTTTGGCGGCCTGTTTGAATCATTGATTCGCATTGTTTCACAGTTTTGCCGCCTCCGTGAGAGGCAGACGAATCCCTCTTGTCCTCTTCCATTCGCTGTGGTACGGCTGAGAAACGAACTCACTCGCCAACTCAGGATTGCAGAATAACGGAAGAAGGCGAAAAATCAGGTGGCGGGAACTATTCCACTGTGCACAGCAGAGTCAGTTAGAATCTTTTGTCCTTTTCTCCAACTCACTCTTTCCTCAGTTATGGGCCTGGACTGGGCTTTTAGGCCCAATTGATTTTGGTTTCCAATGCCTTTTGCTTGTTAAGAACAAAATGAACAACAGTATTATCGACCCAATTTATTTCTCAATATATCAGTTATTTAAAAAAAAAATTGAAGAATATGAAACATGAAAGATTTTGTATGGTTTTGTATTCTAATTTTTCTTCCTTCAATTTTTTTAGTTGTTTCTTTTTTTTAAACCGACATGTGTAATTGATTATTGAGAAAACACAACAATAATTTGTTTTAAAATTATGAGGACTAACACTATAGGCAAATTAAATTTAAGGGACCAGACATGATAAAATAAAACTATAAGAAATAAAAAAAATATAATATTATCATATTTTCCTTGATCATTTCTTTAGGCGGAAAAGTAATTAGTCGTCTCTTAAATTTATGGTGTGGATTTGAATATGTTGAAAATTACATCAATTTTTTTTTTTTGCTAATCTACGTCAATTTAATTATTAGCAGTTTAGTATTTATTAAAACTACATAATATTTTACAAAAAATTAAAGGGATGGACATTTAATTGTTAATAAATTTGAATTATGCTGAAAATTAACTAAATTTAATTTTATTATTGATAATTTGCTTGTGAGTTCAAATTGAATTTTTTTGGGTACAAAGTCACTTTAAATTTGTTTTTTGTCCAAATCAGCCATGACGGCTGAAAGTTAGCATGGCTACATCTACATGCCCCCGGGACACGTGTCAGACCAAGACAGCATTATGGATTCTTATGATTAGAACGTATATTTTTAAAAATATCGTTTATAGAATAGCTGAATTATTTATCTTAGCTCACTCTTGGATGCATTTTATGAAAAATTGTAATCAATAATAAGAAGAGATAGAACAAGAGTAGTTTTTCTTATTTTGATGGTTAAAAAAGGGATAAAAGTATAAATTTACTCACCAACTATTTTTTAAAAATTACTGAATAACTCATGATAATGCGGAATAAATCTTGAATTATCAAAAACAAAACACCCAACGATTTTTGTTAATTTTAAGCTAAGAAACATTCATTATCATGATAAGGTTCACTCAAAATGCACAAGTAATTATACCACAGACCCCTCGTGTTTCTTGAATTGTGAACCTCTTCTTCACCGTCAACCTCACACAGGTCACTTCTATTGATGCCATTACTCTCTCCTTCCTTTGATTCCCTCCCCCCTTCTCTCTCTCTCAAATTTGAGTTGTCTCTCTCACACAGACTTAGTTTTGTTACCATCAATGCCACTGCTCCTTCCTCCCTCCTTCCTTTGATTGCCATTGATACCATTGCTCCCTTATTAAGAAACATCAACTTCAGCAGTCAAATAAAAAGATTGAAGACCACATCCCCATCAATGAACTTAATGGATGCCCAATATTGGGCAAAGAATGCTTAGTGTCTGAACATCAAAAGTCAAGAGTGCTACAAAGACATACACAAAAATGATAATAAGGCCATTAATCATCATAAAAAGGGATAAAAGTATCAATCTTCCTCATTTGTGGTGGAAGTTCTAGATGTGAGTGACTTGATACCTAAAGATGGAGAAGGCTTAACTAGCCCCTTTGTGGAAGTAGAATTTGACAAGCAAAAGCAAAGGACTCAAACTAAGCTCAAGGACTTGAATCCTTAGTGGAATGAGACATTCATGTTCAACATTGATAACGCCAGAGATCTTCCCAACAAGACAATTAAGGTTGTCATGTACAACAATTGAAGAGCCTATGCAGGTGCCCACTAGAACTTCCTTGGAAGAGTCATAATAAAGTGACACTATTTCTTTCTCTAACTCTACGACCAATATTTAGCAATATTCTTTTGACAAACAAAGTTTGATGTCACGTATTAGAGGAGAAATCAAAGAAGCAGAGCAGCACATAGTGACGATGAAGGTAGAGAAGATAAGATTATTGATGGTCTTTTCATTTAGGGGGAAGATGAGTTTTGTGAGAAGTTTTTGCAGTGGAAAGATAAAGAGAAATGATGAATGCAGGCCCCATCATTTAAAAATAAACGTTTGTTAACTTGAAATTAATGAAGCATGTTGGGTGCTTCATTCTTAATATTTTAGTATTCATTTTGTATTTTAGAAGCATTCAGTAATTTAAAATAAAAAAAAGTGTGTGAATACTTGTGAAATTATTTTTTTAGGACATGTTTGACCAAACTATTAAAAATTAACAATGTTGACTATTAAGTTATAGGTATAAAATTTAACAATTTAGTCATAAATGCCCCTCAAAAAATAATTTCATAGATATTCATGTATTTTTTATTTTATTTTAAGCTAGTGGATATCCTTAGCTGATTGATTTTGTAGATATTTTTATTTTCTTGCCTTGTAACAAAATTATAACATGTAAATTCATTTAAAATTTTCAATTAATCATGGAACTATTTCATTAATTCACCAGTCTTCTTAATAGTTGCCTTTTACCCGTATGCTTTTTTCTTTTATCATGTTTTTCTTCATTGACACCTTTTCTTCAAGACGTACCTAGGGTTTTCATATCTTTTGATTGTAGAAACTGAATCTCACTAATTTTACAGTCATGGCATCGTTGATTTCACGAAGGTTTGGCTCCATGCTGTTAACATCTTCTCGTTCATTTTCTCTCCGCTCACAATCTCTGCCTTGCGACACAATTACAAAATCACTTTATCAATTCTCTCTCCCTCTTGCTTCTATAATTGCTTCATCCCCATCATCAATCACCGCTCTGCAGAAACCCAAAATCCAGGAACCTAATTTCCTAAGATCGTCTTCGTTTGGTACTTCTTCTTCCAAGGGACCAAGGAAGCCTACGTTTTCGCCGGTTAATCGGAAAGGCTTCCCCTCAAAATCTGAAATCTATGAGGATCGATTCCCCAGACAAAGCCACAATTCATTACTGGAAAGAGAGATTCGAGAGTCATTCTTAAATTTGGCGAAGAACATTGAGGGTTTGAAAAACGCATTGGCGATTCTTAGCGTGGTTGAGATCAACTCTGGAGCTTGGATCGCTTACATGACCGATCAAATTTATCCGAGCGTTCTCGTGCAGAGCTTCGGATCATTAGCGATCCAGCTGTCGATGATTCTCATGATTCGCCATTGTATGAAGAAAATGAGCTCATTGAAGATGACCACACGGGATGCTTTCTTGACGGAATTCGTAGGGTTTTGTTATGTTGCTACGATAGTTTTTGGAGGGACTATTATTCTCAATGTGGTTTACTGGGTTTCCTCATTCTGGGTGATTAAGAATCTGTTGAGAATGTCAAGTGTTGAGATCTTTACGCTCACCATGATGACACTTCCATTTCCATTGTTGTGTTTGGTTTCAGTACTGAGGATGAGGTCTGTGATCACGAAGCCATTGCCAGGATTGAGAGAGGAATGGAAATGGACGGACAGGCAAGAACTTATGAAGGTGTTTCAGTTTCTTTTTCATGGATCAAAGAGGGCATGCTATTGGGCTCTTGGATTTTCCAGTGCTTTGTTACTTAATTACGGAATTGTTAGTTATAGTAATCTTCCAAGCCTCTTGATTTTGTAGGGCTAGCTCTACTGCGTACCATCTCCTCTTGTTATTGGTTTATAGAATTCATGAAAACGTTGTTTCTATATGAGGTCTGGGCTTCCCTCCTCCCCCTCCACCGCTATTGAAATAGATTTGGATCTTATAAACTTAGATGATCCAGATTGATATTTTAATTTTTATTTTATTTTATGCTTTTTAAAATAAAAAATTGATAAAAGTATTAATAGTGATTATTATTAAAAAAATATAACTTTAAATCTTTACACTTCATTGCTATTTTGCTGTTATTCTCTATATTTTTTTTTTGATATTTTATATCTCTATATTTTATTTTTATTTTTTGTGCTTTATATTCTTTCAAGGTCTCTACATTTTATTTATAGAGAGACCTAAAACACTGAAAAAAAAGTACAAGAGCCTAAAATATTAAAAAAAAAGTGCAAGAAACCATAGCAAAATGCAAGTAAAGTGTAGGGTCTCAAATTTATATTTTTTGTTGTTATTAGTATTATTATTATTATTATTACTTGTTTGTAATTAAAGCTCATTGCACTATATTAACATGAGTTGAGTCTAGCAAAAGATGTTAGTCTTTAACAATGTAATGAATTAAAATTTGATAACAATGTAATGAATTAAAATTTGAATTCTCACTAAATGAAATGCTCGTATTTAGTATCTAATAGTGCTTCAAATAGAATTATTTTTAATAGAAAGATAAGTTTAAGAAACCAAAAGATGTTAGTCTTTTTTTTTTTTTTGTTCGTTATGTTTTTTGTGCACGGATGCTAGTTTCCAAAATCAGATCGGAAGTATCGTTAACTAATCTCATACAACCTTTCTATGAAAAGTTAATTGAAATTAATCATAAGAATTATTCTCAACTTTCATGTTCTTTATGTAAATTATTGATCATTGTTGGGATAGATGTTAATTACTCATCTAGTTTTATTTATAAATCACTTTTACAACATTTCATCAAAATTAAGAAAATATTAAAACTTATTAACTTTGTCTAAAATTTTAATAATTCTCTAAATTTGTCTTTATTAAATATAGATTTTTAATGGCACATATCTCTTACCAACATGTAATAAAGGTAAAATGAGAACATTGTTATAAAAAATTAATGATGTAACTTATAAATATGATTAAAATGACAAAATATGTATTCAGGGGTCACAACAACAAGGCATATATAATAATAGAAGAAAAGTTTTATATATATATATATATAGATATATATCATTTAGATAACAAAATTTCAATGCATATATTTATATTTAATTTTACAAATATATAACAAAAATAAATATGCATCTTCATTTTTTAAATTTTGCTCATTGATTTTTTATGGCATAAAAATGATTAATTATCTTGTCTATAATAAACTTTTCATCAATTTACTTCTCAAAATCAACTATCATTAAATTGTTGAAAATTTTATCTTCCTTTTGAACATTGAATGTAAAATTTGACCATAAATTTCAACTGCTTTGTTATTATAAAAAACATAAATTTTTTTTAGAAGAACATCCTGACCATAATCTCTTAATTTTTGAATAAGTGATTTCATATTATATATTAAGTACATAACATTCAATATATTTTGAAATTTTTGTTGCAATACTTTATAAAGTTTATCAGTAATAATTCTCATAATTTTTTCACCAAATATAAAAAGTAAAATCAAATTACATCAATACTTTAAAAACATATATAACATTATCTCTTTGAAAATAAGTAGATAGATTCTATGATAGTTAATATTTTCAAAAACTGAAACATTTGCACAATACATGCATAAAAAACTACAAATGGAATTGAAATGGGAACTTTATTTAGTGTTTTTAAACTTTTATAATGTGTCAATTTAGGAAGTAAAAATATATAACTTTTAAATTTATTAAAAAAAATTAAGGGATCATAGCCCTCGGTGCCCCATGTCTCCACCTTTGAAAGGAAGTATTGTCAGTTAATTATTAATTGTAAATTGGACTTCACCTATGCTTGGGAGAGAAGAAAGTTGGGGAAAGAGAAAATGAGAAAGAAAAGTAGGGGAATGACATTTTCTCACGCTTGGTTAATGAAAAAAAAAAATGAGAGAAAGAAAAAATTAAAAGGAAAATAACACGTGAGATTTACATGTCTTTTCTTCCAATTTTTCTCTCCAAATATTGAGAGATTTTAGAGAAAAAAATTCAATTTTCAAGTTTACCAACAAAACTTTTCATTTCCTCGCGTATTACCTCCCCCTATTTTCATCTTAATTTTTCCTTTACTTTAAACTTTATATTATCATATATTTAATAATTTTAGAACTAAAACTTAAAATTGGAAAAAATAATTTTTTTTTGCAAGCATATGATAAAATAATTTACAATTATATTTTAATTTTATTCATTCAATAATATCTGATAAAATTATATCTTTTTCTACAAATAATAATGTTTTTATTGTCCAAATCCAATTTATAATTTTTCTCTTCTCCCATTTTTTCTCGTTCAGCCAAGCACATGGAAAGAAAATTATATCTCTCCATTTTTTTATTTCATTTTCTCTCATCTCTATTTTTCCTTGTGAACCAAGCACTACTTCCAATCTAAAATGTAAGCAGCCTTGAGCAATTATCCACATACCAATAAATTTTGTATTCTCTTGAAATATATATTGCTTTTCCTTTTTACCTAATGAGTGAAAAGGTCATATGTAAATTGAATTTTCCTGCCAAGTATAATATATACGGTTACATAAAAAATGATTACAAAATGCAAGTAATAGATAAACATTACCTAAAAAATGATGGCAAGATGCAAGTAATAGATAAACATTGTTTATGAGACGTATGTGTAAAATATGAAAAGAAGAGGTGAAAAATATAAAAACATATGTATCTGGTATATGTACAATTTTCTCCAAGGGGGAGGCATTACATGTGGCTCCGGAATGAACTAAAAACGTCAAAGTATTTTTTTATTATTATTATTATACACAACTATCTTGTTATTGGATGTAATCTTATTTGAGGCATGTGAAGTAATTTGTACAGTAATCATGGGAAGGGAAAAAAAGACAACACCTGCGCCAATAATTTTTTTTTTAAAAAAATTAGTTTTAGTTTAAATGAATGAAAAAAAAAACAGTTTTTGAAAGTCATTTAGGCAAATGTTGTTTATTAATAAAAGATAGTTTGAACTAATGAAGTTGGGAATATAGCAAATGAGTTAGTCTTTCATAATGTGACAAATTAATGTTTAAATTTTTATGAGGAGAGATACTTATATTTAGTATCCAACCATGTTTTGAATATGATTGCTTCCAATAATGAGATATTTATAAGTAATAAAAAATAGTTTGCTTAAGGGGAAAAAAAAAAGTGGTCAGCTGGTCCGAGGACTCCTACAATAGAACTGCGGATTATACTTTCATTTCTTTTGCACACACCTATACAATAACAACAATAAACCCTTATTTTACCGTATAAGGTTGGTTATATAAATTGTACTATGTTATTATATTTTATCAACAGTCAAACATCTGAATTATTAAATATATTGTTTACTAAAAAGTCTCATTTAATAATTTTATTGAGTATTCTCTTTGATTTTTCTTTTTTCTTCTTTGAAGGGCTTAATACTGTTTGTTTTACATTTCTTATTAGCGTCCCCCACATCTTTCTTTGTACATATGTCCAAACTATATATCTTAAACGATTTTTTAATATTGTCTTTTCAATAGATGCCATACTCTTTCTCATATATGATTATTATCATGAATCTTATCTTTTCTTTTCTTGTATACTCACATATTTACCTCAAATATGTTCTCATCTTTGTTATTTTAACTTTATGATTTTGTTATCCATTTAAAGTCTAGCCTTCATTACTATATGTATAACAGAAAACTTAACCTTTTATGTTATCCCTAAAAAGAAATAAACAGACTAGTTTACCCAAAAAATTTAAAATAAAAAACAAAGAAGGGTGAAAAGCCATGGCAATAAGCAGCTAAGTCCGTTGAATTCATGGCCTTGCTCTCTGCAAATGTATATGCAAAACAAAGAACAATTACTTTATCTGCCAAACACGTTATACCTCAAAACCTCTCACAAAGAGAGAGTTTTTTCAATCCCTATCACGTTTATTAACAAACCAAAGCATGCAAAAAGGAATAGTCTCTTTAACAAGAAAAAGGAAAAAAAAAAAAGAAAAGAAAAGAAAAGAAAAGAAAGAAACAAGCTGAGGTGATCGACTTCTTGAAGGCAAACACTTTCAAGAATTTATGTCTGTGTGTGTCTATATATATACCTAGAGAGTTGGATTCAAGGACTTGTGTGTTATTGAAAATACTGTTTGGAAAGAGCGAAAGTTATTGAGAGAAAAGAAAAGAAAGGGAAAGCAGATATGGCGATGAGAGGAAGAAGGCCGAGTAGTTTCAGGACGCAGCCTGCTCTTCGTCCTGTGTATCTAGATTTCAAGCCTAAGTCAGACATGACAGAAAATCCCGAAGCTCACGTCTGCATATTCAGCTTCCTGGTACATCTCTATATATCCTTTCTTCTGTCTATCTTGATATTTCCTCTCCCAAGAATATCTTCTTAATTGTCGGGTCTGGATCCTCTCCTCATTCCATTTTTCCTTTTTTTCTTCTCATCCCATCTCCACTTTTAGATAACAAAATGAATGGTTCATATTTTATTGTTTTATGAGACAATTATTATCATAAGACAAAATGATAGAAAAATCTATTTAAATTACGTGAATAATATATTAGTCTTATAAAATGGCATAATTTTTTAGAGTTTTAAGAAATGTTTCTATCATTAGAAAATTATAAAAAATGATACTTCTGCCCTTTATTCATATTAAAAAAATGTAAACTTTTTATTCACAATTTTGTGTTCATATATTAATAATTTTTGTTTCTAATTTACAACAATTTAATAGTTATTCACAATTTTTTATTTTCATGTCTTGATATGCATTAGGTGTTAAAAATTTATAACTTGTTTATTTACAACTTTTTTTCCTATATTAATAATTTTTATTTTTAAATTCACATTAATTCATAATCATTCATAACTCCGCATTTACAAGTTTTGATATATATTAGGTGTTGAAAATTTGCAATTTTTGTTCATATATTAACAATTTTTATTCTAAATTCACAATAATTGAATAGTCATTTGTAATTACACATATGCAGGTCTTGATGTGCATATCGGGTGTTGAAAATTCACAACTTTTCATTCAAAACTTTTTTTAAATATTAACAACTTTTATTTCTAAATTTGCAATAATTCAATAGTCATTTACAACTTTAAGAATTTTTTTTTATTTGAGGGTAATTTGGTTATTTTCTTTAATTCCCTAATGACAATAAAATTTCATGGGATTCCAAGGAAATTATGCTATTCGTTGGGACCAATCTATCATTTACATTATTTAAATTAATTTTTCTATCATTTTTTCTTATCATAATATCATACAAAAATAAATAAATTTAAATTGTTGAAATTTGACCCACACAGTCGTTATATACTGCTGTTAAAAAATTTTTATAAATTAATTTTATTTTAGTTATGGACCGTGGCAAGTGAAATTTTAATAGTTTAAATTTATTTGTCTTTTTTTTATTATAATATTTTTATAAAACAGTTCAGTATGAAACCATTCATTTTTATTTAAAAATGGAGATGAGATGAAGAAAAGAAAAGGAGAGAAAGGGATGAGAAGAGGATGTGCCAGTTGAAGGACTTTCTTAATGTGATTCTTTTAGAGAATCATAGTAAAAAGCACCCAAGGATTAATTAATAATACTTAGGTTTCTAATAAAATGTTTTTAAAGAATTAGTTACAATTATCAATTCAAATAGTTGTACACAAGAATCATAGAAAATTATTATATTAATTTATTCTTCTAGGACTTAATTATCATTATCTTACATTTTTCTTTTATTTACAAGGCTTGAATCTTAGATTAATCAACATTATTTACAGAAATCAGTTTAACTACCTTTTTTACCGATACAAATTTTAACCATTTTTAGATTTTGTAAAAGATGTCTTTAACAAAGATAATAAGGTAAAATGATAACTTTAATCCTTATAGTATAATATGCCCCTTCGGTCAATATAAGAACGTTAACCATAAAGTCTTACAAGAAAAAAAAAAAAGTTTAACTGAAGAGTCTACGTTCTTGTATTTGACGAAAGGGCAAATATTGTAACATTTTTAAATGTTAAAGATCAAAATTGTATTAAAAAAAGATTTAAGGTCTTAAATGCTCTAGACACCCAATTACCCAAGTTAATATATTGTCTCCCTCCAGTCAAAAAGTAAACAACTTTGAATAATAATCTACATTACCAATAAAATCCTTGTTTCCAAGGGAA